>NW_007377663.1:181876-258028 GCF_000475195.1 Diaphorina citri
TGGCACTAAAAATCTGGACCATCGAAAATTTGACCCGATGATACAGCTTAGCTTTTCCTTCCTTATGAGGATAAGGAAAGTAAAAAGAAAGCACTGCACTGTGAAGCACCTACCTCTAAACTCGAAAAGTCTAAAGTCAACAAATCTACAGAATCAGGCTCCCTTTAGAAAACATCCTTTGGACATCCCTTAAAATTCATGACTTTTCCTTGGCTTTTAATTATCTTTATTTACCTGTACTTTTTTTTTTTTTTTTTGTAATTAGGAAAATCCAGATCCCTAAACGTATCAGAGCAAATTACTGTCTGCATTTATTACAAGCTCTAAGTCTAAGCTATATAGTACGATGTATGAAAGATTAGACTCAAGTTATGAGATTTAGGATTTTCAAGCTGATGTTAATGATCTTTAATCAAGATTTTTGATCGGTCCAAAGTTACAAGGAAAGCTGACGATTGCCTGTTTGGTAGCTGAAATGATTTTGTTCAAAAGGCACTACGTCCCAGCCACACAAACTTGGTCCTGACACGAACACAGCAATAGGAGATCGTCAAAATTTTTTTTATCAAAAGCCAGTTCAACAAACTTTACAAAAGGTCGAATAATCAATCGAATGAAGTAAAAGATCGATATTTAATTAGTTCTTTTCGTCAACTCTTGGAACTTACTTCCGATGCGATCATTCTCGGAACTTCGCGATGGTTACTATCTTCTAGTACCTAGTTCTTCAGGATACCTGGCACTCTCGCGGATTGAAATCGGACAAATATTTGAAGGTCTAGGTTGCATCTCGGTTTTATACTTGTTGATGTTTTGGATGCCTCGCGTTGCTATGGTTACGGTTTATCTTTTTTTCTAGTTCTTCTTTGGCTGTTTTTTGCTGGCTGCGAATTTTGGATGAGCTTTTTTATTAAATTTTATTTCTGTTGTGTTGTTTGTTTATTTATTTATTTACCTATTTAGTCAACGTGTGGTATTTGACTTGTTGGTAAAAGAGACATTTGATGGTTAGAAATTTGTTTTCTATTGTTCCTGCCCTAGATTTGCTTTCTTTTTCAATCTGACTTCTGATACAAGCCTTTTCAACTATTGAGATCTTGATTACCTATGTAGTTCCCTAGTTTTATGCCATCTCCTCTTTGTCGCGGAACTTACAACCAACCAGGCCCATGATTTTCCTCACGAGGAGCGAGGCTGAGTGCGCTCCCAAAAAGTGCACCTCCAAACGCAGGATCCAAAGTGCATCGCTTCTGCCCAAAATGGGCTGCTTTGTTTGGTAAGTAGAATAAGATTGGTTTTCCTTCTTTCCCTTCAAAGAGGAAGAACCCCGCCGAAACTAAATCGTAGATTACCTAAGTAACTAGATTTTTTTTTTTTTTGTAATTAGGAAAATCTAGATCCCTAAACGTATCAGAGCAAATTACTGTCTGAATTTATTACAAGCTCTAAGCTCTATAGTACGATGTATGAAAGATTAGACTCAAGTTATGAGATTTAGGATTAATGATCTTGAATCAAGATTATTGATCGGTTCAAAGTTACAAGGAAAGCTGATGATTGCCTGTTTTTTTTTTTTTTTTTTCTCTCTTAAGCGCTTTAACAATGCTTATGGGCATGTCGTTCGCGCTGGATTGCCTGTTTGGTAGATGAAAATAAATGATTTTGTTCAAAAGGCACTACGTCCCAGCCACACAAACTTGGTCCTGACACGAACACAGTAATTTGGCAACATCTAAAGTCCGAAGTTCGAGCCTAAACACTTCTAGTTCCAACTATAGCTCAATATGTCAGATAGAAATCAGAACAACGCTACAAGATCCATAAAAATCTGAACTCCAAAGTAGTAAAAAATGATTTATAATTTTCGGAAGTTGGCATAGATGGACACCTGAAGATGTGGTACCGAAGGATCCAAGGTGTTAAGCACCGAACCGTAGAGGAAAATATCAGTAGGGTGATCTTAACGCATTTAGAGTACGATTTTAGGACTTACAGATTGTATTTTTATTCGAACTGGGAACTTTATTAAAATTTATAAGCTACTGTCGATGTCGACCAGAATTAGGGGGTCTTTCTTGAAAGGACTTACCCTTCGAGGAGAAAAAAGCTTTGAACAGGGGCTTTTTCCTGTCGTAGAAAAAAAGTCTTGGTTAGTCTAGAATAGAATAGATAATACCTTGTTTATTCTGCCTGCAAGGGACTGAAAAGTCCCTTTACTTGGCGAAAAGTCGGACGAAATTCGGAATTAAACTTCCACTGACTGTGAATACAGACTTTGGCGTTGGTTTCAAGAATGGGTCCCTTTGAGATATTGTCTACGGCATCAAAGCACTATCTGCGGCTAACTGACTCCATGGACAATATTGATATCTTTTTCCTCGATCAATATTTAAGAAGAAGAGAAAACACACATCAATTTATCAATATCTGACCAAGAAATTCATATGGCGACCATCTCACACGGTCGTACCCAAATCTGGGCATATTCTCGGTCTAATTCGACCATTTGAAATCCGCCAATGCGTGATGTCTTTATGCTACTCTTACTAATCCGTCGGGATATATTGGAGACGGTGTTATGTATTTTGACTGCGGGCATTGACCATATTGATGATATATTGAACAGGGTTCTTGATCTTCAGTAACACTAATATTTAAAGATTTTACATTTAAATGATCTAAAAAAAGGTGTAAGGGAGTTTAGGCGCAGGTACAGAATTATTGATACATCAATACCTACATCATTTATCGAAGACTCGGTAACTCGATGTCCATATCAACAATGTTTTAGAGATGATATCTAGGTAGCTAGGCACTTTATTTAGTTAAAGTAGGTAATCAATTTTGGGTGAATATCTAGAGATTCTAAGAGAGTTGGAAGCATGGACAAAATTTTAGAAAATAAGAGAACTTAAATTTAAATTTTACGTTCTTTTTTTATCTCAAATACCCCCTTTATGATCTAAATTAATTTGATAAAAGTCGGAAGAGACTGAAGAAATCAGTGGAAATTGACAATTCCGTGAGATAAGTCAACAGAGATCAATATTTCACCTTGAAATCCTCCCAGACATAGGAGCATCCTCCAATTTCCAGTAAGGTCTTCAATAATAACAGCCTGAACAGCTGAACACGTCAAAATAGCTACCACACAAATACAGTCATATGGTCACACAATACCTAATTGTAGTCATACGTTCATAAGGTCCTACATATATCCCATGGACCATAGAACAAACATAAGGTCTTATCCGATGATCCTTAAACCAAACATGACCCCAATTATTAAATGATCAGCTCCGAACATGACTGTAATGAACCATGATTGTCATTAGACGTTGGGTAGTTGGTGATCCGAAATAACTTCCTTGATCCGGAATAGCTACCACACAAATATAGTCATATGACCACACAATAAAATAGCTAATTGTAGTCATACGTTCATAAGGTCCTGTATCCCATGGACCATAGAACAAACATAAGGTCTTATCCGATGATCCTTAAACCAAACATGACCCCAATTATTAGATGATCAGCTCCGAACATGACTGTAATGAACCATGATTGTCATTAGACGTTGGGTAGTTGGTGATCCGAAATAACTTCCTTGATCCGGGAAATTCGGTGTCATCCCAGCAACCGAACCCAATAGAACTTTACCCTTGACTACGTGAAAAGCACCGCCTAATAATTTTGACAGGATTTTGAAACCTTCTGATATTTTTGTTGTGTTGTCAACCTAGACGTCCTAGACAGTAGGGTCATACATAAGCACATTTTATGGCATATTCGGGGAATAATTCAAACGCCTACCTAATATACGAAGACAAACGAAATTCTGTGACAAGGGCTGTACAACTTTGCTCTTCATATTTTATAATGGTTTTGCAAGGATTTTAAAGGTTTTTCTTCTACATTTAATTTTACGTCATAACTTCTACGAAATGGGAAGATTCTCATTGAACTTGGGCCAGAATCTGAATGATGTGTATTATGACATCATCTATTTTATTGATTAATATTTATTGATAGATAATTAAGTGTTACCTAATGATAGGTACCCAAAATACCATATAGTGGTATTCTAGATCTAGAATACCTTACTTATAGGTAATTAGGTATCTACCTGTAAACATTATTTGAGGAAATAGAAATTTTAAACAAAACATTTCCAATCAATTACTATTTGAGTCTAAAGTTTAGGAGAATAAAGAAAACCGGAAACTTCTTTTCAAGTTCTTGCTTTTTTGCTGAAAATAGGTGGATGTAATTTATTTTGAAGGAGAAACGAAAACAACATCCAATTTGGCACAATGATCTCATCTTTTCATCGATTCTTAATAACTCTTCTTACCTAGGTATGTAAGGCCCTATCTATTCTTAAATTTAGCCAAACATTCCTGGTGTAACATTTTTATATTTTTCAGTAGGTAGGTATGTTATGATGTCATTATTATTTGTAGGTAGGTATTACCTACCCAATTTTATTTGAAAATAACAAAATGGTCAAAATACTGGTGATTTCATAAGATAGGAGTTTAAGATTTTCAAGTTGATAACAATACCTTGCCAAAAATATCCTAAAGAATGTCCTATAAATGAGTCATCCTCACTTGTTTTTGATCTCAGAGATATTTTCTATTAGATTATTCTAACCAAATTAAAAGCCTACTCTATACCTACCAAATAACGCTTGAATATCAATTAATATTTTGTGGTGAATCTTTGATTCTCTAACGCGCGACATCTCGGGATACCGGTATAGCAAGTGTTGGAACATTATTGCTCGTGAATTTTGCTTCTAATAAAATAATATACCTAAATGATCGATCTAACTGTCGTTCTAATCAGTAAGTTCTCGTTATAAACGATAGTTTACCTAGTTTCATGATCAAAACTGTTGAGATAATGGGACTACATGTCCTAATTCGACAGTCTAAATAAAGCACTAATATCTAATATCTAACTTTAATTAATAAAATAAAATCTATACCTAATCCAGTTAGTAATAAACGTACTGCTACTACCTGTAAATATCCTACACGTCAATAATAAAATATTAATAATATGTTTACTTTACCCGTGCCTCACATAATATCAGTGTTTATTGGATCATAATATTTATTAGGTATATCTATAATTATCTATTGAATATGTTGTATCCAAGTCCTTATAATTATGTACCTATAATGGATTCATGGAATGATGGTGATAATTGATTCAAATTTACTTTAAAACCAAGTAACACTTGGGGTAAAACTGTTTCCAATCTATTTCATTTGATTTATTGATCAATGAGAACTGTGAAAATTAGTGGATGTGTCATTTATCCATCTCAGTAACTGGGTAATATATTGGTGAACAGAACACATCCACCAAATAAACGATATTTGAGTATCGAGTAGGTTTGTAACTAAAATAATAACCCCGGATTTAAAGTTTCATTTTAAACATGGACTTCAGATTGGTCATGTTTTTAGTCTTTTTCTCAAGGATTTCAAGGGAGAAATTCGATTCAAATTCAATTCAGTCAATACAGATTTCGACGTCATGAGACGCTTTTGACGCTGTTTACCCCTGATTCGGCGACCCTTTCGACGTACGGGCTGTTCGCTCTTTACCGCTAGTCGTTCGTCAAACAAACACTTAGCAATAATTTTCGCCGCGTGTTCCGTATAGGAACCTCTATCAATTACTAATTTGACACTAATATCTATGCTTGCTAATAATACTTATAAGCATGGCTTTGACACTGTTAAATTTTTAATGATGATACTTATTGATACAATATTTCTAAGGCCAGCCACTCACTATCAAATAGACCTGATCAGGTATACCTGACACTGACACCACATGAGCACACACACTATCAGGTAGACCTGACCAGTACGGCTGAAAAAGTCCGGTTGTCAGGTCTACCTGATACCGAATGAGCACACCCACAATCAGGTAGAACTGACTCTATCAGGTGTATTTCTTATGGAGATTTTAGCGATCAAAAATTGATCATATCTCAGGATCGGTTTAGATTTTCGCAAAATCCTTTCTTATTGCACACCTAGACCATAAAAGGAATAGTCCTATCAAATTTCAGCTTTCTAGGTCTTGTGATTCTTGAGATAGAGCGATCAGTGTGGAACTATGAACTGTGAACTGTGAATCTGTGAAATGTGAATGAGTGAATGGATCTTGTTCTTATAATATAAGATACTGTGTTGTTTGCAGTTTCCAGCTTTATGTTTTGTCGTGGTTTCTTGTTTTTGTTTGTTGCTATTTCAAGTTCTTCTTCTTATCTCTTCTTGTAGTTCCTGATTATTACCTATTGGTGATAAGGATAAACCGTGGGTACTTAGTTTGTCCCCGCCCCCTTCTGTGATGTGATCCGGAATTTGAATTTGAGTACCTAAATGATCTATTCGGATCTTTAAAAGACTGAAAGTGAGGAATTGATGTAGAAATATTTCTTTACCTACTTTACCTTTCTTTTCCATTTCAGCATGCGAGAGACAATTATTTCGACCAAATTTTAAATAGGTATTACGAGCATATCCCATGGTTTGCAAAAAATTATAGTTGAGTTATTTTACAGAGAAATCAGGTCTCAGACAATTCCAGGCTAAAAAGTGGGTAAAGTAAATAATCTACACCTAATCATGCTTTCTACAAGTCAACCCCCGGATTTGAACAGCTAAAAGACTGCACCCAACTGCATCTCTATTGAACTATGTAAATAGGTACCATGCAAATTACAAGTAACTTAAGATGCACCCATCAATTGAAGACATTGTTAACGTCCATTAGAATATTTCAAAGTATCTCATGAATTGTCATGAACTCATGACTTCATGACTCTTATGATAGTCATGATAGAGATTAAATTTAACTGTACCGATTCTTTTAATGACAAAAATCCAAAAACAAAATGGGTAAGTCTCGCAAAGATTTAGAAATCAATGACAGTACCCCCATGCAAATTACAAGTAATTTAAGATGCACCCATCAATTGAAGACATTGTTAACGTCCATTAGAATTTTCTAAGTATCTCATGAATTGTCATGAACTCATGACTTCATGACTCTTATGATAGTCATGATAGAGATTTAACTGTACCGATTCTTTTAATGACAAAAATCCAAAAACAAAATGGGTAAGTCTCGCAAAGATTTAGAAATCAATGACAGTACCCCTCACAACTTTGATATTAGAAACTGCCCGTGCCATAACAAGTGGGGCATGCTACATCTAGGACATACTACGAGGGCGTTCAGATATTGGTGCAAAAATTACTAATCTGCACCAGAAGGACGTCTTGTTAGAAATTCGCGACATTCCTGCCTGTTAGACGCTGCAGGCGAACAACCAAGTAGGCCCTAATCGGCCGAACTAGCTGGTAGTGAAAAGATTGCTTACCAGGCTAAAGAACAATCCTAAGTCCTCATGATGGTTTGCACATCCATGTATGTGGTTCAGGACGAATCAGCTAAACCTGGCTGGAGACCCGATGGATCACTGGAACTAAGCAACTTTGAGCGTGGTTGGTAACAAGATCGGTGACCATCTGGGACTTCGGCAAACGCGTGCTGGCTTTCCCGAACCCCACTCAGGCTGGGTCAGAGTAATATGAGCAGGCGGATAGCTTGTATACTAATCTGCACCAGAAGTACGTCTTGTTAGAAATTCGCGATATTCCTGCCTGTTAGACGCTGCAGGCGAACAACCAAGTAGGCCCTAACCGGCCTAACTAGCTGACAGCTGACAGTGAAAAAAATGTTTAGAAAGCTTAAAAAGGTAGACAAAGGCTACGACACAGATCACATGGCGAGGCGGATAGCTTGTCGCCAAATGGACGGCATTGAACCCAATCTAAAAAATCTCTCTATTCAAATTATTCAATTCAATCAATACAGATTTCGACGTAATGGGACGCTTTCGACGCCCGGATAGTTCGCTTTTTACGGCAAATCATTCGTCAAACCAACACTTAGCAATAATTTTCGCCGCGTGCTCTGTATAGAACCTCTATCAATTACTAATTTGACACTAATATTGATGCTTGCTAATAATTCAATTCAATCAATACAGATTTCGACGTAATGGGACGCTTTCGACGCCCGGATTGTTCGCTTTTTACGGCAAATCATTCGTCAAACAAACACTTAGCAATAATTTTCGCCGCGTGCTCTGTATAGAACCTCTATCAATTACTAATTTGACACTAATATTGATGCTTGCTAATAATAATGATAAGCATGGCTTTGACACTGTTATAATGATGATACTTATTGATACTAAGGCCAGCCACTCACTATCAGGTAGACCTAATCAGGTACACAATGACCCCTGATGAGCACAGACACTATATGAGGTAGACCTGACAGATACGGCTGATCAGGTCAACCTAAATTATTATCTTGACCATAACATAGGGGTCTTGGCAGCGCAGGCTGAATCGACCAGGTCATTCATTTATTGGAGTAAAATTTACAAATATAAAATAAAAAGAATAAACAATAATCAAAAATAAACGAGTAAACTAGACTGAAATAAAATACCTATTGATTGAATAAAAAAAAAAAAAAAAAATCATGGTAAAAAAAAAATGATATTAGTGGAGATGTCAAATGCACCAGTTTAACATTGAATGAAATAGCTATTAGTGGAGATGGACAAATGTACCATTGAACCATTGCAATAGATAACTATGCTCCATTCTAACGCTCTAAGAATCAATAGAAAATGTAACAAATTTCAAAACGGTATAGAAAATCTAACCAAATATACCTAACACAGTTCAAAATTTGGAGAAAAGATCAAGGGAATAGCGGACAGAGCAAGGTCAGAAATTTCACAAGCACCAAAATCGTCGTTGTTGGGTCAATTCGAAAAACCAAGAGTCAGTCCCTGTCACTTTCACAGATTTCGTGATTTGTCAAAATTCAAAACAATTCGAAACCCTTCATTTATCTCCTAAATTCAAAGATATTAGTGACATACTAATATTAGTAGTCGATAGATACCTACATATTAATGGAGAAATTTGATTTTAATTTCCGAGTAGGAAGGTAGGGTGACATACTAATATTATTAGTCGATAGATACCTACATATATTAATGGAGAAATTTGATTTTAATTTCCGAGTAGGAAGGTAGTAAAAGTTAACACAGATATGTAAATAGGTAGGTAAGTATAGGTAGTCTGAATATAAATACATATATACGAGTATCTAGCTATTAAAATAGCCACATGTGTGATGTAGATGTGTGATATCAGCTAATCAGATTTGACCCGTGATATGTCAGATTGTGCCAGTATCCAGGCCACCGAAATTGAAATCAAATTTCAAACACATTCTAATAATACCTACTCAAAATACTAATACATCACCTACTAATGTATACTATATAAAATCTATATGTACACAATTTAATGTACTACCTATGTATTATCGCCTACACTGAGACAGCATGCCAAAATATTAGATCCAGTATTAATTGGGTACAATGTACTGGCATTCTGGTACAATAGTGACATACTAATATTAGTAGTCGATAGATACCTACATATTAATGGAGAAATTTGATTTTAATTTCCGAGTAGGAAGGTAGTAAAAGTTAACACAGATATGTAAATACGTAGGTAAGTATAGGTAGTCTGAATATAAATACATATAGATCTAGCTATTAAAATAGCTACATGTGTGATGTAGATGTGTGATATCAGCTAATCAGATCTGACCCGTGATATGTCAGATTGCGCCAGAATTCAGGCCACCGAAATTGAAATCAAATTTCAAACACATTCTAATAATACCTACTCGAATCTAGCTATTAAAATAGCTACATGTGTGATATCAGCTAATCAGATTTGACCCGTGATATGTCAGATTGCGCCAGAATTCAGGCCACCGAAATTGAAATCAAATTTCAAACACATTCTAATAATACCTATTCGAAATACTAATACATCACCTACTAATGTATAGGTACTATCTAAAATCTATTTAATGTACTATGTATTATCGCCTACACTGAGACAGCATGCCAAAACATTAGATCCAGTATTAATTGGGTACAATGTACTGGCATTCTGGTACAATATACCTTGTATTCTGGTTCAAGATCACGGACGTTTGGCAAGAGGCCATCTAATCCACCTTCCTCATTGTTAAACCGGTATGTCACTTTCATACGCCACACAGAAGTCACTTTCTTACGGTAGCTGCTTGCTCGTAGATATATGAACATTAGTTAGTAGCTACACGATTTATAGAGGCTTAATGAGACTGATTGATCTGAGTGTACTCAGCAACCAGAACATTGTGATACAGCCGTAAATATTCGAGTTAAATAAACTCGAATTGACTAATAAAGTCTTAACTGGATCTAATATTTTGGCATGCTGTCTCAGTGTAGGCGATAATACATAGTGCATTAAATTGTGTACATATAGATTTTATATAGTATACATTAGTAGGTGATGTATTAGTATTTCGAGTAGGTATTATTAGAATGTGTTTGAAATTTGATTTCAATTTCGGTGGCCTGAATTCTGGCGCAATCTGACATATCACGGGTCAAATCTGATTAGCTGATATCACACATGTAGCTATTTTAATAGCTAGATATATATGTATTTATATTCAGACTACCTATACTTACCTACCTATTTACATATCTGTGTTAACTTTTACTACCTTCCTACTCGGAAATTAAAATCAAATTTCTCCATTAATATGTAGGTATCTATCGACTACTAATATTAGTATGTCACTAATATCTTTGAATTTAGGAGATAAACTGCCTGAAGGGTTTCGAATTGTTTTGAATTTTGACAAATCACGAAATCTGTGAAAGTGACAGGGACTGACTCTTGGTTTTTCGAATTGACCCAACAACGACGATTTTGGTGCTTGTGAAATTTCTGACCTTGCTCTGTCCGCTATTCCCTTGATCTTTTCTCCAAATTTTGAACTGTGTTAGGTATATTTGGTTAGATTTTCTATACCGTTTTGAAATTTGTTACATTTTCTTTTGATTCTTAGAGCGTTAGAATGGAGCATAGTTACCTATTGCAATGGTTCAATGGTACATTTGTCCATCTCCACTAACAGGAATTTCATTCAATGTTAAACTGGTGCATTTGACATCTCCACTAATATCAATTTTTTTTTTTACCATGTGAATAAACCTGGTACTTTTGACATCTCCACTAATGTTGAGTTTTGGCATCTTCACTAAGTATAGATAAATAGATATATGTATTGTTAATACCGTAGAAGATCCCATTTCTAACATACAAAGTAAAAATCGATTCCCGAAGTCATAACAGAAAAGTTCCGGGACCAAGAAAGAAGAGCGGGGACGTCAAAAAGCTACCACACAGATATAGTCATATGACCACACAATAAAACAGCTAATTGTAGTCATACGTTCATAAGGTCCTATATGCCATGGACCATAGAACAAACATAAGGTCTTATCCGATGATCCTTAAACCAAACATGACCCCAATTATCAGATGATCAGCTCCGAACATGACTGTAATGAACCATGATTGTCATTAGACGTTGGGTAGTTGGTGATCCGAAATAGCTTCCTTGATCCGGGGAATTCGGTGTCATCCCATCGCAGCGTCCGAATCTAATAGTACTTTATTAACAGCTTCCTTGACATAACGAAAGAAGTTCAGCATCACCTATTAATTTTGACAGTATTAAAAGCTTGAAACCTGATAATGGAGCAGTTGCAAATGGGTAAAAATTATGAATAAATGGTTGATTCCTATGTAAAAAGTTGGGAAAAATCCAAATCTGAGGTCAAAACTCCGAAATAATAACTGTAAACGATCGAAAATTCAATTTTTATTTTCCGTTCTAATGAAGATGTGTGACGTCAGACTTAACGCAGTTGCTATTTTCGTCCGCTAGATAGCGCCAGTATGCAAGCGCGCTAGCGGAGGAGCAGAAAGAACTGCGCAGAAACGTATGCGCACAAACACATTAATGCGTTGCCTGCAAGGGAGCTTTGCTCGGGACATTTGATGTGACGTCATCGCCTACGGGAGCGTATGCCGTGACGTCAAAGTTCACGATTTACCGGCATTTTTTTAATCGATTTATCTCGAGATCTAAAAGTCGTAGAAGAAAAAATTTCGTTGGTCCTCATTTTTTCTGCTCTATGACTTTGAAACATGACCCAAGTAAGCGCAACTGATCTATTCTATTGAATGATTGGATTATGTGAAAAACTTCTATTAATTCATCCACTGAGGGTTTTGGAAAGTGGAATCAAGATATTGCTTTCTACATTTCCTACACATCAAACTCTGAATCTGTTAAAAGTCCAATGCACAGGACACTAGGGTGCCGGAAACCCAATCGAGTGACTGAATTCCGGAACTCTAATATTAAAATCTATATCGGGAAGCTCGACTCAATAATATACATAGCATTCCAACAACCAGAAGAAAAAAATAACCCTAATTATAGATTTCTTTCACCCTTAGTGGCACCCTATCACCAATTTCTTTCTCGGTGTGCTAATTCAACAGTTCAACACTCCACCACTGACGGACATCTCTCAGGCGCCCAAGTATCAATAAATATAAATTTGCACATCAATTGAATAATGTGCGACCAATCAACGTGGTAATAAATTTGGCACCGGTGTAATTAATTGGCAATACTGCAGATGCTAAACTAATTAACGAGAATCTCACCTGGAGAAATTTCCTAATGAATTTATAGGGAAAGACTTGGCAAAGATGTTTCGATATTGCAATTATTGCATACTACAGGTGAATTTGGAAAATACAGGTGACGAATTGCAAAGAACAGGTGAAGAATTCCAAATACATACATGTAATGGAAACACAGGTGATGGAGTTTCCACTTTAAATTAGACAGCATTCAGCAGAAAAGAACCTTCCAGAAGGGTGTACCACGTCCAGGAATAATCCATGTCTACGGGTATGGAGTTAATATTCAAAGTTAATTTGAAAAAGTTCATCTAATATACATATAAAAATGAATTTGTTTGTGTGTTCGAACTTTATGCCTGGCCAAACCGCTCATCGGATTGATATGAAACTTTGTCAACTTATTGCTTGCACTCCCGTGAAGGTTATATTTTCCGGTTCGTTTTTGTTAAGCTACGCCGAGCAAAAAAAAACAATATCCAAATTGTTACAATGATTTCATCGATTCTTAATACCTTAGGTACCTAGATGTATCTAGATACTTAAACCTAGATAAACATTTCTGGTGTAACATTTTTGTATTTTTCAGTATGTTATGATATCATTTTTTCGTACAAACCAGGTAGCAATTTTATCAGAAACTTCGAAAACAACAAAATGGTAAAACAACACTGGTGATTTCATAAGATAGGAGTTTAAGATTTTCAAGTTGATAACAATATCTTGCCAAAAATAAGAATGTCCTATAAATGAGTCATCCTCAAATGTTTGATCTCAAAGATATTTGCTATTAGGTTATTGTAACTAATTTAAAAGCCTGCTCTGCCACCTAACCCTTGGAGGTCAATTTTTATTCTGTGTTGAATTTATAACAAAATTCCGGCGTAGCAAGTGTTTCAACTTTATTACTCGTGAATTTTGCTTCTAATAGATATATAAATGATCGATCTAACTGTCATTCTAATCAATAAGTTCTCGTTATAAATGATGGTTTACCTAGTTTCATGATCAACTTTAATGAATAAAATAAAATCAATAATCCAGTAATAACACTACCAGTCTACCTACGAGTATATCCTACATATTAAAATATAATAACACGTTTGCTTTACCCGTGCCTCACATAATATCAGTGTTTATTCGATTATAATATTTAATATATCTAATTATGTTATCTATTGAACATGTCCTTACAATTATGTACAGCCTATAATAGAGTAATGTGATAAGTGATTCAATTTTACTATGAAACCAAAAAAAACTTGGTAAAACTGTTTCCAATCTATTCCATTTGATTATAATACTCGTATGTATTGATAAGATCTGTGAAAATTAGTGGATGTACCATTTATTCATCTCAGTAAACTACGAGTAGGTATCTATTGGTGAAACTCACACTTCCACCAAATAAACGATATTTGAGTATTGAGTAGGTAGGTTTGTAACTAAAATAATAACCCCGGATTTAAAGTTTCATTTTAAACATGGACTTCAGATTGGTCATGTTTTTAGTCTTTTTCTTTTCTTTTGAGGACAAATCTTTTGTTTTCAATAATTTCTTCGTTGAATTTTTATCAAGTTTTATGAATATTGTGTATTCAGCTGTATTGTGCTTAACAGCTTAACACTCTTCTATTTATAACTTTGTAACTTATGTTTGGATCAATGCACTTTTCTGACTACATCGCGTTTTTACACATTACCGCATCTATTGCGTCGCGCATATTAGCCAACATTCCATTGGTTGGGTCAGTCAAATACAGTGTGTTCCAGAAGTTCTTGTACGCTCATTAGATAAGAGCTCTTGGCCCCGAAGTTCGCTAAGAAAAGAAAAAATACACATCTAAACTTAATATTTTTGAGAATAATGGCATTAGAGAATAAAGTTTGAAACTTCGTGTCGCCCGGGACCCAACCTAGCGCCCTGTGGTACACCAAAACTTCACCAAATGTAGTTGTTTTTGGTGATGGATTCTCTTATTTTACAAACAGTTTAAAGTATATTAATGTGGAATTCATCGTTCGCGCTGGATTGCCTGTTTGGTAGATGAAAATAAATGATTTTGTTCAAAAGGCACTACGTCCCAGCCACACAAACTTGGTCCTGACACGAACACAGTAATTTGGCAACATCTAAAGTCCGAAGTTCGAGCCTAAACACTTCTAGTTCCAACTATAGCTCAATATGTCAGATAGAAATCAGAACAACGCTACAAGATCCATAAAAATCTGAACTCCAAAGTAGTAAAAAATGATTTACAATTTTCGGAAGTTGGCATAGATGGACACCTGAAGATCTGGTACCGAAGGATCCAAGGTGTTAAGCACCGAACCGTAGAGGAAAATATCAGTAGGGTGATCTTAACGCATTTAGAGTACGATTTTATGAAGATGTGGTACCGAAGGATCCAAGGTGTTAAGCACCGAACCGTAGAGGAAAATATCAGTAGGGTGATCTTAACGCATTTAGAGTACGATTTTAGGACTTACAGATTGTATTTTTATTCGAACTGGGAACTTTATTAAAATTTATAAGCTACTGTCGATGTCGACCAGAATTAGGGGGTCTTTCTTGAAAGGACTTACCCTTCGAGGAGAAAAAAGCTTTGAACAGGGGCTTTTTCCTGTCGTAGAAAAAAAAGTCTTGGTTAGTCTAGAATATGTAGAATAGAATATACCTTGTTTATTCTGCCTGCATAGGACTGAAAAGTCCCTTTACTTGGCGAAAAGTCGGGCGAAATTCGGAATTGAACTTCCACTGACTGTGAATACAGAATTTGGCGTTGGTTTCAAGAATGGGTCCCTTTGAGATATTGTCTACGGCACCAAAGCACTATCTGGCTAACTGACTCCATGGACAATATTGATATCTTTTTCCTCGATCAATATTTAAGAAGAAGAAGAAGAAGAGAAAACACACATCAATTTATCAATATCTGACCAAGGAATTCATATGGCGACCATCTCACACGGTCGTACCCAAATCTGGGCATATTTTCGGTCTAATTCGACCATTTGAAATCCGCCAATGCGTGATGTCTTTATGCTAATCTTACTAATCCGTCGGGATATATTGGAGACGGTGTTATGTATTTTGACTGCGGGCATTGCTAGTTGTCCCTCGCATGCTGAAATGGAAAAAAAGGTAATGTAGGTAAAGAAATATTTCTACATCAATTCCTCACCCTCAGTCTTTTAAAGATCCGAATAAATCATTTAGGTACTCAAATTCAAATTCCGGATCTCATCACAGAAGGGGGCGGGGACAAACTAAGTACCCACGGTTTATCCTTATCACCAATAATAATCAGGAACTACAAGAAGAGAGAAGAAGAACTTGAAATAGCAACAAACAAAAACAAGAAACCACGACAAAACATAAAGCTGGAAACTGCAAACAACACAGTATTAATTAATAATTACCAAGAATCCTCACGCATTCTTAGTGTTAAATAAAGTATTATTAATGAAAGTTCAACTTAGGTTAAACAAGATGAAGATAACTGGGCATCGAACCTTCAGGTCACTGTCCGTCTTAATTGTAAACAAATAAAATAATATGTATTGTATAGACAGTATAGGTATCAATATCATTAATATTTCAATATCATATTCAATAGGTATCATCACATCATCAGGTCCTAAATTTGGATTTTAACTCTTTTATTTATCAGTTAAGCTTTTATTTATTTTTCACCATAAACCTAAGACCTAGAGACGAGTGGCGAACATAATTACCAAGAATCCTCACGCATTCTTAGTGTTAAATAAAGTATTAATAATGAAAGTTCAACTTAGGTCAAACAAGATGAAGATAGCTGGGCATCGAACCTTCAGGTCACTGTCCGTCTTCATTGTAAACAAATAAAATATTATGTATTGTATAGACAGTATAGAGTATAGGTATCAATATCATTAATATTTTAATATCATCTTCAATAGGTATCATCAGGTCTTAAATTTGGATTTTAACTCTTTTATTTATCAGTTAAGCTTTTATTTATTTTTCACCATAAACCTAAGACCTAGAGACGAGTGGCGAACTACAAACCAATCCTAGGATTGATAAACATGATGATGACGACTTACTACTTCTTGAAATATTATTTTTTATCCAAGCAGAAAATCAAAATATTTCTCATTTTTCTCCAAATCCAAATACTTGATCATATTTTTGAAGCTATTTAATTTTACTACTTCTTGAAACATTATTTTTTATCCAAGCAGAAAATCAAAATATTTCTCATTTTTCTCCAAATCCAAATACTTGATCATATTTTTGAAGCTATTTAATTTCGTCCAATTAAGTCCTCCAATTTAGCATAGATTGGACATTTGACTCGCATAAAGAAAGGACATTCCGTTCAATGTTTTGTGATTGTTGATTGACTTTAGTCACATTAGATAGATAGATACTCGTTTAGGTATTTGTTCGATATTTTAAACAAATTTCTGAAGTTCTTTTGATAAAGAAAAACGATCCCAAGAATCCATTTTATGCCACACAAAATACAGTTATGAAAGAATAAATTCTCGAGACGATTTTCAGGTTCAATTACCACAAATCCCAATACCATGGGAAGTCTTTTTACCTCAGAAGATGGCTGAAAAGGACTTCCCAGTCTCATCCGGTCAAAATCAGTCACTCACCTTTGAAGATCCTACTGATAACTCTCATATCCGATCATCAAGTTGGTTACCGCCCCCATCTTTGCGTCATAACTTTAATGACGTCTCAAAAAGTCACAACCCCTCATATTTATCATATTCGAAAATAATAAAAAAAAAAAATATCAAAACTACAACTTTGATGAATTTTCATAAAAAAGTAAAAACTGACCACACAGCAAGCCGGGAAAAATTTCAATGTACCCATGTTTCAGCATTTTATCAAAAATCAGCTGTAGAAGTGACCGACCACACACAATGACAGCGAAATTTCCAATAGATGATGGATACCTAAGATTGTACCTACTCTGAGAACTTTTGAAGTATTTATACAACAGCTCTATGAAAACGTAAAAAGACTACGAATTCTTTAGACTGTAAAATCAATTTTAATTGTAAAGCAGCGTCCACAACTCCGCACTATTGTCCATCAACATCGCCTGAAACATGTCCACTATTGTCCACACCAAAACTTTTTCCCCCACCTGAAGCCTTTGAGTTTACGTACTTTTTATCGGTTCCAGACGTTCCAGTCGATCGACTTCGGTCGAATCAGCTTTCCTTGTAACTTTGAACTGATCAATAATCTTGATTCAAGATCATTAATCCTAAATCTCATAACTTGAGTCTAATCTTTCATACATCGTACTATTGAGCTTAGAGCTTGTAATAAATTCAGACAGTAATTTGCTCTGATACGTTTAGGCATCTGGATTTTCCTAATTACAAAAAAAAAAAAAAAAAATCTAGGTACTAATAACTCTCATATCCGATCATCAAGTTGGTTACCGCCCCCATCTTTGCGTCATAACTTTAATGACTTCTCAAAAAGTCACAACCCCTCATATTTATTATATTCGAAAATCAAAAAAAATATCAAAACTACAACTTTGATGAATTTTCATAAAAAAGTAAAAACTGACCACACAGCAAGCTGGGAAAAATTTCAATGTACCTATGTTTCAGCATTTTATCAAAAATCAGCTGTAGAAGTGACCGACCAGACACAATGACAGCGAAATTTCCAATAGATGATGGATACCTAAGATTGTGCCTACTCTGAGAACTTTTGAAGTCTTTATACAACAGCTCTATGAAAACGTAAAAAGACTACGAATTCTTTGGACTGTAAAATCAATTTTAATTGTAAAGCAGCGTCCACAACTCCACACCATTGTCCATCAATATCGCCTGAAACATGTCCACTATTGTCTACACCAAAACTTTTTCCCCCACCTGAAGCCTTTGAGTTTACGTACTTTTTATCGGTTCCAGACGTTCCAGTCGATCGACTTCGGTCGATGTGCCACACAAAATACAGTTATGAAAGAATAAATTCTCGAGATGATTTTCAAGTTCAATTACCACAAATCCCAATACCATGGGAAGTCCTTTTACCTCAGAAGATAGCTGAAAAGGACTTCCCAGTCTCATCCGGTCAAAATCAGTCACTCACCTTTGAAGATCCTACTGATAACACTCATATCCGATCATTAAACTTGGCACCTCCCCATCTTTGCGTCATAACTTTAATGCCTTTTCAAAAAGTCATAGCCCTCCACATTTATCATATGCGAAAATCGAGAAATATTAAAATTACAAATTTGTTTGATGGATTTCCATGAAAAGAGTAAAAACTGACCACACTGCCTGAAGCCTTTGAGTTTACGTACTTTTTATCGGTTCCAGACGTTCCAGTCGATCGACTTCGGTCGACTATAGTGTGGACATACCTTTAAACACATGACATTCTAACGTCTTATTCACCTGTGTCCGAATGATTTTTATGAAGCGGAAAATTCAAGTCTCGTAGAAAGGCGTGGAGACTCGAGACCTGGAAAGGTCATTTGATAGAGATGCAAATACCCTCACGGGGGGACAGCCCCTTTCATGACTGGTATAGTGTGTAAAAGAAGTCTGAATTCCACATTAATATACTTTAAACTGTTTGTAAAATAAGAGAATCCATCACCAAAAACAACTACATTTGGTGAAGTTTTGGTGTATCACAGGGCGCTAGTTTGGGTCCCGGGCGACACGAAGTTTCAAACTTTATTCTCTAATGCCGTTATTCTCAAAAATATTAAGTTTAGATGTGTATTTTTTTCTTTTCTTAGCGAACTTCGGGGCCAAGAGCTCTTATCTAATGGGCGTACAAGAACTTCTGGAACACACTGTATTTGACTGACCCAACCAATGGAATGTTGGCTAATATGCGCGACGCAATAGATGCGGTAAAATCTTGATTCAAGATCATTAATCCTAAATCTCATAACTTGAGTCTAATCTTTCATACATCGTACTATAGAGCTTAGAGCTTGTAATAAATTCAGACAGTAATTTGCTCTGATACGTTTAGGGATCTAGATTTTCCTAATTACAAAAAAAAAAAAAATCTAGTTACTTAGGTAATCTACGATTTAGTTTCGGCGGGGTTCTTCCTCTTTGAAGGGAAAGAAGGAAAACCAATCTTATTCTACTTACCAAACAAAGCAGCCCATTTTGGGCAGAAGCGATGCACTTTGGATCCTGCGTTTGGAGGTGCACTTTTTGGGAGCGCACTCAGCCTCGCTCCTCGTGAGGAAAATCATGGGCCTGGTTGGTTGTAAGTTCCGCGACAAAGAGGAGATGGCATAAAACTAGGGAACTACATAGGTAATCAAGATCTCAATAGTTGAAAAGGCTTGTATCAGAAGTCAGATTGAAAAAGAAAGCAAATCTAGGGCAGGAACAATAGAAAACAAATTTCTAACCATCAAATGTCTCTTTTACCAACAAGTCAAATACCACACGTTGACTAAATAGGTAAATAAATAAATAAACAAACAACACAACAGAAATAAAATTTAATAAAAAAGCTCATCCAAAATTCGCAGCCAGCAAAAAACAGCCAAAGAAGAACTAGAAAAAAAGATAAACCGTAACCATAGCAACGCGAGGCATCCAAAACATCAACAAGTATAAAACCGAGATGCAACCTAGACCTTCAAATATTTGTCCGATTTCAATCCGCGAGAGTGCCAGGTATCCTGAAGAACTAGGTACTAGAAAAAGTTGATCATGAAACTAGGTAAACCATCATTTATAACGAGAACTTATTGATTAGAATGACAGTTAGATCGATCATTTATATATCTATTAGAAGCAAAATTCACGAGTAATAAAGTTGAAACACTTGCTACGCCGGAATTTTGTTATAAATTCAACACAGAATAAAAATTGACCTCCAAGGGTTAGGTGGCAGAGCAGGCTTTTAAATTAGTTACAATAACCTAATAGCAAATATCTTTGAGATCAAACATTTGAGGATGACTCATTTATAGGACATTCTTATTTTTGGCAAGATATTGTTATCAACTTGAAAATCTTAAACTCCTATCTTATGAAATCACCAGTGTTGTTTTACCATTTTGTTGTTTTCGAAGTTTCTGATAAAATTGCTACCTGGTTTGTACGAAAAAATGATATCATAACATACTGAAAAATACAAAAATGTTACACCAGAAATGTTTATCTAGGTTTAAGTATCTAGATACATCTAGGTACCTAAGGTATTAAGAATCGATGAAATCATTGTAACAATTTGGATATTGTTTTTTTTTTCCTTCAAAATAAATTACATTACAAATATTCTCATAAAGAAGCAAGAACTTGAAAAAAAAGTTTCCGGTTTTCTTTATTCACCAAATCTTTAGTCTCAAAACTCAAATATTAATTGATTGTTAATTGTTAGGAAGATTTCTTAAGTTTCCTATTTCCTCAAATAATATTTCGTTTTTATTAATTTTTTAAATAGTTAGTAGGTATCTCAGGAGGTAATTATAAGGTATTTTGAGTATATGTACCTACAATTAAATAACACTTGATTATCTATCAATAAAATGGATGATGTCATAGTACACATCATTCAAATTCTTGCCCAAGTTCCATAAAAAAATTTCGCACTTTAATAGTTCTTCTTCTTCCTAGCATTTTCCTCTAGTAGTTTATACGTAGTATGGTCGCAAAAGTTATGAGTGTTATGTTATGACGTAAAACGTAAAATTATAGAAGAAAAAACATTAATTTTTTTGCATAACCATCACAGTAGTTGTGACGTCAAAGTTATGCAAAAGATGAGGTTCAAAGTAGTACAATTACTTTCAGAAACGCAGCCCTTGTTATTCCCCGAATACCCCATAATATGTGCTTATGCAGGCCCCTACTGTCTAGGTTAACAAAACAACAAAATAGATCAGTTGCGCTTACTTGGGTGATGTTTCAAAGTCATAGAGCAGGAAAAATGAGGACCAACGGAATTTTTCTTTTTCTTCTTTTGAGGACAAATCTTTTGTTTTCAATAATTTCTTCGTTAAATTTTTATCAAGTTTTATGAATATTGTGTATTCAGCTGTATTGTGCTTAACAGCTTAACACTCTTCTATTTATAACTTTGTAACTTATTGTCAGGTCTACCTGATACCGAATGAGCACACACACAATCAGGTAGAACTGACTCTATCAGGTAGACCTGACGACACATGATCAGGTCTACCTGATAGTGAGTGGCTGGTCTATTGATGATATTGTCAATACAAGCATGGTTCCGGCAGATGTGCATGCGCTGCATATTGATAAAGTGAGAAACAGAAACAATGTTACATGTGATTTAACCATGTTACAAATTCCGATGCTATGTGTACGCTTGTTGAAAGTGTTGTAGGTCCGTTTGTTGAGGTATTGGTGTCGATTTTCACTTTTAGTGGAACTCTCGATTGTTGAACCCGATTTGGTTGTTGAATGGGGTTAAACTTAGAACAAATCTGTCGTCACAAGGCTGAGTGCACCCGGAATTCAGCTGAAGAGCTGCAAAAAATTTGACTCAGTTGGTTATTGAATCCGGGACTTTCGATTCCATCATATAAATTGAGTCATTTGTATACTTCTAGATTTTCAAGCATCCTGGTATACCCAAATTTCGACAAATTTAGATAGTATCAATTTGAAAACTGGCTAGTAACATTCATGATGCCGATTCGAAACGACTCTCCACTGCGGTTTGACTACAGGAATCTTTTCCGCCTAATGCCACTATTGTTTTTAGTCCGTCCTTCCTTTATTATTACAATAGTAATAAAAAGGTATAAGGGACGGACTATTGTATTAGCTTCGGTGAGGCACCCGGAATTCAGCTGAAGAGCTGCAAAAAATTTGACTCACAGTTGGTTATTGAATCCGGGACTTTCGATCCCAACATACATATAAATTGAGTCATTTTTATTCTTCTAGATTCTCAAGCATCCTGGTATACCAAAATTTCGACAAATTTAGTTAGTATCAATTTGAAAACTCGCTAGTAACATTCATGATGCCGATTCGAAACGACTCTCCACTGCGGTTTGACTACAGGAATCTTTTCCGCCTAATGCCACTATTGTTTTGTGAGATTGTGAGTCCCTCATGTCCCTATCAATTCTTTATAAGACTTTATTAGTCAATTCGAGTTTATTTAACTCGAATATTTACGGCTGTATCACAATGTTCTGGTTGCTGAGTACACTCAGATCATTCAGTCTCATTAAGCCACTATAAATCGTGTAGCTACTAACTAATGTTCATATCTACGAGCAAGCAGCTACCGTAAGAAAGTGACTTCTGTCACTTCTGTGTGGCGTATGAAAGTGACATACCGGTTTAACAATGAGGAAGGTGGATTAGATGGCCACTTGCCAAACGTCCGTGATCTTGAACCAGAATACAAGGTACATTGTACCAGAATGCCAGTACATTGTACCCAATTAATACTGGATCTAATATTTTGGCATGCTGTCTCAGTGTAGGCGATAATACATAGTGCATTAAATTGTGTACATATAGATTTTATATAGTATACATTAGTAGGTGATGTATTAGTATTTCGAGTAGGTATTATTAGAATGTGTTTGAAATTTGATTTCAATTTCGGTGGCCTGAATTCTGGCGCAATCTGACATATCACGGGTCAAATCTGATTAGCTGATATCACACATGTAGCTATTTTAATAGCTAGATATATATGTATTTATATTCAGACTACCTATACTTACCTACCTATTTACATATCTGTGTTAACTTTTACTACCTTCCTACTCGGAAATTAAAATCAAATTTCTCCATTAATATGTAGGTATCTATCGACTACTAATATTAGTATGTCACTAATATCTTTGAATTTAGGAGATAAACTGCCTGAAGGGTTTCGAATTGTTTTGAATTTTGACAAATCACGAAATCTGTGAAAGTGACAGGGACTGACTCTTGGTTTTTCGAATTGACCCAACAACGACGATTTTGGTGCTTGTGAAATTTCTGACCTTGCTCTGTCCGCTATTCCCTTGATCTTTTCTCCAAATTTTGAACTGTGTTAGGTATATTTGGTTAGATTTTCTATACCGTTTAAAACATACACTGCAGTGCAAAAATAGCCAGTTTTTAAGATGTTTGATAGAGGGAATTGTAACTGCTAAGGTCTTATCGTCCAGAAATCGAAGAGAAGGAAGATAAGATAGGAAAAAGTCAGCCGTTCCGAGAGCGAACCTAAACTGTTCAGGATAAAATCCGCCCCGCGCGGGAATCGAACCTTTTAGTTTTATAGTTTCCTCAATTCCAAAGTCAATCTATAAAAATTATGGTATTTTTTGACGTAAGGGTACCTAGATACTACGAGTAGATACTGAAGGTACATTTTCCCAACTGGTTTGGGATAGCTAGTCTGGGAAGATTTTAATTTGCTGATCCTCTCTTGTTGACTCCCACTACTTGGCACAACCCATCTTCTGCGCACATAGAATATTAAATAGGCATTCATCTCCTGAATCCCAGCAGGGTGGTCCAGAATCAATTTACCAAGTCATTGAAATGATAATTTATTACATTATTAAATAATTGAAAAAATAATAATTTTATTTATAGAAAGAAAACTCATGAATAAAAATAAGCCTCGCCTCAGCCAGCCTAGTTAGCTTCCCTCCAGAGTAGCGCGTCTCCCTTGTAAGCGCTAGATCGCGGGTTCGATTCCCACCCGGGCGGATTTTATCCTGATGGGATAATGTTCGTTCTCAGAACAGCTGGCTTTCTCCTATCCCATCTTCCTTCTCTCTTCGCTTTCGGAATGATAAGATCTTAACAAATAGAGTTGCCTCTATCAAATCTATTATGAAAAAAATTAACGATTATCCGGCTCGAAGGACCAAAAATAAAACCGTTAAAAAGAGCCATTATAAATCATAAGGCATTGGGTTTTCTATGGTTTCTGCACCTGGATATCGACTGAAATATGTCCATACTACCTACGAGTATATGAACTTTTACTCTTTTACTCATGAGCAAAAATGAAAATAATAAAAATGGGAAATTAAAAATATGGAGTGTAAAAGAGTTACGTCTTTATTTTGCTGAGGGCTATTTATTGGTAAAGACATTTGGGTGACTTTGGTAAAGACATCGTAACGGGAACTTTTGGACCAGAGTTCTGTTTGGTTGTTGGGAGACTGGTTTTGAAGATTCCTTATAATATTTAACCTGAAAAAATAATGGTAATTGAAAAATGATTAATATGCCTGCATCGTTGAACCTTATCCATCTTTGGAATAAATAGTCGTAACAAATGCATCCTCCTCGATTTCAATTTAAAACATTAATTTACATCTGATGGGATGATCACAATGTTCAGAATGTAATAATTTTGAACAACTTGTTTAAGGAAATTGCAGACTAAGGGTGCCCGCAAAACGAGGCATTAAAGATCAAAAGAAAATATGAAAGAACTTATAAAAATTTCGTTTGCTTGTGATGGCATTGAAATTGGGTAATTTGGACCCATTAATTAATTAGGTAATTAAAAGCCCATTAATTAACGACTTTCATTCAATCTTACATCCCAATAACATTGCCCTCATGTTTGTTTCCTGACTTCCTGAGTAACGTCAAACAAACATGGTCTATTTTAGATAGGTACCTACGTACTTTTTCTTTAGCACATTGCATAACTCAATATAAATACCAGGCGTTCATACAAAACGGCCTATTTCGTTTTTCCCTACGTTAGCTCTATAATAGGCATGGAGGTATAGCTCCTTGATAATAGGTACCTACCTACGTTCAAACTATCAATTTGGCAACTAGGGACCTTTTTACGGCGAAAACTGGGAGGCAACTTTAATCTTATGCTTATCCTGTATCCAGCAAGGGATAGTGTCACACATCTGTACATACAGTGTATACTTACCAATCATAATACTCATGAACTCTGAAATCAAAACCAAGATAGAAAGTTAATGTGTATGTGAGGAACAGTGGGGTGATCTCCTTTTTAGAGAGAGAGAACGGGAATCGAACCCGTGTCCTAGTGCGTACAAGGCAGGCTATCTTTCAAGCTAACTAGGAGATTTGACCTGTGATGTGTAAGTACTGTCAGAAGGAAAACAGGATAGGGACTTTGTGCACCCTGAAATAACAGTAAGTATTTAAAGCATGGTCAAAGGTCTCCTGTCTAGATACCAACTGAGCACGATGCTTTTTAACTTCAGTGATCCACCAAAAACAGGTGTAATTTACCTTGTATAGCCGTTGGCTCTCTCACACAGAATCTCCACAAAAAAAAAGTTTTGATAAAAAAGTGTTTTCTCAGAATTCAAGATAGGTATTTTTTGTTATTATCTATCATACTACTTATGATATGAACCTATGTTCTGAACTTACTCCACCCAGGTAGGTACAGACCTATTGCTTACACTACCAGACATCTGACAGTTATAAATTAGGTATTTACGAGGTACAGTTATTAGGAATTAATTATTGGAATTAATTTCGCACAAGATGCCCAAACTGATACTACAGCTGTTCCACAGGCATTTTTTGCTGAAGACACATACCTACCAGGCGATCCGATATTTTTTACAGATTTACAAAATTCCCAACCTACCAGATTAATTAAATAGAAGACAAGCAGGTATTTAATTTAAAACCTCAAAATAAATTCGTGTGATTTTTAATTTTAATTTCTAGCAAAATTTCCTCCCGTGACATAGTGACCGTTATTCTTTGGAGATGATATCTTAAGGCAGACTTGACCGGAATTTGCTGACGCCAAAAATAGTCATTTCTGACGCCATTGGATATTGGGCTTGTGAGGAATAATATTGGTTATTTATACTGTTTGAATATGACTGAGCTGCCCTTTACCTCAGCAGTGAGCTACTACTATTAATGTGGTCAAATTCTGAAGCAAAATGTACAGGATGAAATTTCATACCTCTCCTGGGATTGAACCCACGCCCTCCTAATTACCAATGGATATTGGGCTTGTGAGGAATAATATTGGTTATTTATACTGTTTGAAAATGACTGAGCTGCCCTTTACCTCAGCAGTGAGCTACTATTATTAATGTGGTCAAATTCTGAAGCAAAATGTACAGGATGAAATTTCATACCTCTCCTGGGATTGAACCCACGCCCTCCTAATTACCAGAAGAGCTTCTTGACCATTACGCCACCAACGTATGTTTTTCGATTAGTTTACAAGATATAAATTGACCAGGTGGTTACCCACTTGTAATCCTGTGATACTAAATCTGTGACAAGCTTTGGGATTAATACAGAGAAGAGACAGAAGGAGGATGGAACAGGAGAAAGCCAACCGTTCCGAGAACGAACCTTATCTGTCTAGGATAAAGTTCGCCCCGGGCGGGAACCAAACCCGCAGCCTAGCGCTTAGGCTGCGGGTTCGTCCTCATAAAAGCATCCTATACTGCGAGATGAAAGGGTTAAATAGTGGGCATATTTTCGAATAACGTTGCAATCGATGCATAGAGGTCGATATTTCGATAATGAAATTTGACAGAGTACCTGTGAGTAGTGTATCCTCTATCACACAGAATCTCCACAAAAAAAAAGTTTTGATAAAAAGTGTTTTCTCAGAATTCAAGATAGGTACCTATTTTTTGTTATTATCTATCATACTACTTATGATATGAACCTATGTTCTGAACTTACTCCACCCAGGTAGGTACAGACCTATTGCTTACACTACCAGACATCTGACAGTTATAAATTAGGTATTTACGAGGTACAGTTATTAGGAATTAATTATTGGAATTAATTTCGCACAAGATGCCCAAACAGATACCACAGCTGTTCCACAGGCATTTTTTGCTGAAGACACATACCTACCAGTCGATCCGATATTTTTTACAGATTTACAAAATTCCCAACCTACCAGATTAATTAAATAGAAGACAAGCAGGTATTTAATTTTAAACCTGGTTCCACAGACATTTTTTTCTGAAGACACATACCTACCAGGCGATCCGATATTTTTTTACAGATTTACAAAATTCCCAACCTACCAGATTAATTAAATAGAAGACAAGCAGGTATTTAATTTTAAACCTGAAATTAATTCGTGTGATTTTTGATTTTAATTTCTAGCAAAATTTCCTCTCGTGACATAGTGACCGTTATTCTTTGGAGATGATATCTTGAGGCAGACTTGATCGGAATTTGCTGACGCCAAAAATAGTCATTTCTGACGCCATTGGATATTGGGCTTGTGAGTAATATATTATTTAGTAATAATATATTATTTATACTGAGTAATAAATTATTTGTAATATATTATTTATATTGTTTGAATATGACTGAAGGTGCCCTTTACCTCAGCAGTGAGCTACTACTATTAATGTGGTCAAATTCTGAAGCAAAACGTAGAGGATGAAATTTCATACCTCTCCTGGGATTGAACCCACGCCCTCCTAATTACCAGACGAGCGTTTTGGCCATTACGCCACCAAGGTAGGTTTTCAATTAGTTTACAAAATATAAATTGACCAGGTGGTTACCCACTTGTAATCCTGTGATACTAAATCTGTGACAAGCTTTGGGATTAATACAGAGAAGAGACAGAGGGTAAAATAAAATTGAGTAATTCAGTAAACGTAGGACAGGTAGAACTCAATTCACAAAACGGCCGGTACAAGTTACGAAAACTCTTACGAAAAAAGAAAAAAAAATCGTCATACCCATCTGGTAAACGCCAACGCTGCGCTGTGTTCCTAATCCATCACTGAAATTCAGCAACATTGCTCCTGATTAGAATCCGGATGGCTGACCATTGCGATTGCGTGCCGGCCTTGCTCGGGAAATGGTCAACTCGGCCCCATGGAGGAAAAAACAGTCAAACTAGGCCCCTACAGTTTGGCCCTGTTTTATTTCTTCCTGCAAACTTGGTCCCATTTTTACAGACTCAAGCTGGTTTTTTTTAATTTAAGGAGGCGAATGGAAGGGTACAGTCTAGGGAATCCACTTCCGGGATCCCGAAATCGAAAATAATTCCCGGGATTGGATTAATTACCTAGTACTGTCACTAAATAAAAACCTTAACCGTACAGTGACGATAAACCCTTAAGAGTCAATATTTAGGCAATGGCATAGCCATTAACCCCTTCACTCACCTTCTCTATCGTACAACATGAAGGCTTCGCGCAGTTCTGCCCTCATGGCCTCTGGATTCTCTTCCTCTTCCTCCAGGAATTTGGCTGCCAGGGTACAGAACTCGTTGAACTCAAGCTCTCCAGAACCTGAGGGGAGTGAAGAGGGAGAAGGATCAGGATAAACGATAAACCAAATTCAAGAATTTGTGAAGAGAAAGATTTGCTTGTAGTTCTAGTTTATTTGAAAGGTTGAGTCAATTTCAAGATAGAATTCTTTATGTTAAGATAGAATTATTTACGGTGTGCCCACACTACAGTCGACGAGACGGAGGTAAGATCAAAGGATTATGGTGGAATGAAAAAAAAAGTACAGGGTGAATTATAGACACTACTTTACGGCTAGGCGACTGCGCCCTGATTCGTCCCGAAACAATAGTATTTGCTCATAATATCCTGTCTTCCTTCTCTTTTCGAATTTGGGACAGTAAAACCTCCGTTGTTATAGTTCTATCAAACCTTTGAAAAAAATCCCCCTGGAGTTAGTCAGAAGTCTTTTACTTACCCTTTTAGTATACCTACCTAAAATACACAGTCATCATAATGAAACAACTTGTTCTAAGCCATTGACAGTCTAAAATCTAAATAAAGCATTACTCACCATCTTCATCCACCTCTTTGATGATCTCGTTCAGCGCCTCCTGACTCTGAGGATGTCCCAACATTTCCATGATGGTTCCCACCATGTCTGTTGGGATGGAGCCCTTCTTCTCTTGGTCGAAAGCTTCGAAAGCTCTGGTTAACACTGGGGGGAGAAACCAATAAAAAATTTAGGACTCATGAGTGGAAGGGAAACTCGCGCCGTGGGCGTGAGGTACCGTGAGTGTAGCTAGCGTGAACGAAATCACCTATTATATCTTGGGAGAACTTTGGGAGAAACCACATTTTTTTGACGTGACATGACTCCCCATGATGTCACATGAGCTCACGTGACTTGAGGGCAGTTAGTTTCTACTTTCTATATTGAGACTGCGGTTGCAGTTCCCCCTATCAAACCTATTTTTTATGGGCATAAATAAGTACCTATATTTCATGATACTTACTGGCCATTTGATCTTTACTAAGCTGTGGTTTTTCGGTAGCCTGAAATAAAACAGAGGTCAGTATTTTTTTTAGTTAGGTTAATTTAGGTATTTAGCTAGAGCACTTGAAAATGAAAATCGGAACCCCCTAGAGCGGAAAAAAAATCCTAAAAAAGGTTTATTTTTACTTATCATTTTTCCTACGACTTACCATTTTTCCTCAATTTTTGTAATCCTCTCTATTTCACCAACAAAAAACCTAGTTTAGACTTTGAAAAAAAATCAAACAAACGAAAATTGTTAAAGACTGTGTGGCGATTTTCGCCAACGAAAAAAAAAAATGGTGGGGAAACCGTTTGACCTGATGGAAAACCGTTACATAAAAATATGTAATGGTCACTATGCAACTCAAAATGGCGGAGCGGGAGGGACAGGTGACAGAATTTCGAAATTAACCCGTTTCTTGTTTGGATATCAAATTAAAATTGATAGTCTAAAACTGATATTGATTGATTTGTTCTAAAAATTGATTTGTTCTAAATTTTTAGATTGGTTTTGTTCTAAAAAAAAATAGTAATAATGATCAAACTTTTCATTTTCCTTGGTTGAAGTTGAAGAGGTTTGATAGGGGGAACTACAACAACAAACTGAGGTTGCACCGTCGAAGATAGAAGGAGGAGGGAACAGGAGAAAGCCAACCGTTCCGAGAACGAACCTTATCTGTCTAGGATAAAGTTCGCCCCGGGCGGGAATCGAACCCGTTCTACCGTAAAGCTAACTAGGCCAATTAGAAGGTCTAGCTTAGAGAGCGAGCTCGGATGACTGATGTTTTGGATCTTTGGAATATTGACGTAGAAAAACTGTACTATCACGTCACGTGACGTAACTGTCCTCAATGAAATTACCTACAATATTATGGGAAAATTTTGAACTGGGCACATATTTCGGAATCCCAATGAGCTCACGTGACGTGATGGTAGTGTTTCTACCTTTAGACTCTTCAAAGAAAGCATGATAGTTATCCAGTATCCATTAATACATTCCCACGTTCTTGCATAAAAGCATCCTATACTGCGAGATGAAAGGGTTAAATCGTGGGCATATTTTCGAATAACGTTGCAATCGATGCATAGAGGTCGATATTTCGATAATGAAATTTGACAGAGTACCTGTGAGTAGTGTGAGTAAAATGGTTTCATGCTTTCCATCCGAAGTGATGAGCAATAGAGTGCTGACGGTTTTTCCCTGCCCCATCTCAGACTGGACGCAGATTAGACTGTAAAAAGGCCAGCCTAGTTAGCTTTGTTGGTAGTGCGTCTGCCATGTAAGCGCTAGGTCGCTGGTTCGATTCCCGCCCGGGGCGGATTTTATCCTGATGGGATAATGTTCGTTCTCGGAACGGCTGGCTTTCTCCTATCCTGTCTTCCTTCTCTCTTCGATTTCGGGACGATAAGACCTCAGCAGTTACAGTTCCCTCTATCAAACCTCTGAAAAAAGAGAGAGGGGGCCAGGGGGGAACAAAAAAGTTGCATATATGGTAAATTTATGTTATGCTGTAACAGGGTGGATAAGTCCCTATTCCCTAATTGATAAGGCATTGCATTCGTCAGTGTTCGTTCGTCAGAAAAACTCTTCTACCTTGTGCTTCCCAAACATATCGATCGGAATCATAGAATGACAGCAGGAATGTCAATTTTATGTAGAAGTGATCTAGGTATGTACAATTGTACATACATACCTATGTACAGCATACATACATATAATACCTATCTACCTATGTCTATGTATAACATAAAATGAGGGACACAATACGAGTGAGGAAGGGGAAGGAGAGAGAGAGCAAGAGAGAAGTAGAAAGAGAGTTGAAGAAAGAGAAAGAGAGAGAGAAATCAAGAGGGAGAGTAAAGAACTTTAAAGAAGAGAGAGTGAAAGAGAGAGAGAGTAGATAGACAGAGAAATGAGAGAAAGAGAGATTGATAGAGGAAGGGAGAGAGGAGAAGAAAAAGTGAGAAATGAGAGAGAGAGCATAAAGGAAGAGAGAGAGAGATAGATAAATGAGAGAGAGGGAATCAATTAGATAAGGCGCGATAATTATTTATATCTCGATAAACATTTGCAATCGAGTACAGGTATCACTCTCACTAACACACGGAGCTGTCAGCAAAAACTTGGTGAAATGATCGATCGACAGCAAACGACTATACCACGCCCTCCTTAGGGGAAATTAAATGTACCTAACTTACTCGTATGTAGGTAATTTTTCAACAGCATTTTTTTTTTTTTTTTTTTTTTTTTTTTTCAGCATGTAAGGAAGGTGTAATCTTTTTAAAAGACCTGGTAGGCACCTACCTTTACCTACACACAATTTTCTTGATTTCATAGCTGCTAAGAGTTTTACTTTCTATTACCACAGTATAGCGAGCTATGCTAGAAACGTATGCGCACAAACATATTTTAATGTGTTGCCTGCAAAGGAGCTTTGCTCGGGACATTTGATGTGACGCCATCGTGTACGGGAGCGTATGCCGTGACGTCAAAGTTCACGATTTACCGGTATTTTTTAAATCGCTTTATCTCGGGATCTAGAAGTCGTAGAAGAAAAAGAAAAAATCCGTTGGTTCTCATTTTTCCTGCTCTATGAGTTTGAAACATCACCCAAGTAAGCGCAACTGATCTATTGATGCATTCAACGTGTGATCGCCGCTGGTTCCCGATTTCAAAATGATGCTCATCCTTAATAGGTACCCCGTAAAGTTCAACTTCAACTGGCCACTCTATCCTTCACCCAAATCAACACCGTATTTATCTCATTACAAACACCAGTCCCGTATTAAATTCGAGAGAGCCTCAAATTTTAATCCACGTCTTTTAATTTTATTTTTTATTACTATTGATAGTTATTTACAGAGGTGAAACTGACAATTAGAGTAATTGTCCCCTCTTTTAATTTTGTTCGCGAGTGACAAAAGAAATTCAGCATGTTGCCTTTTCGGAGGCTTTTGAGCAGGCAAAATTTGAGCAATGTGGCCCGACTTTTGACCAACAAAGGTTGGGGTAATGGGGAAAAATGTTTGGTTATGCCTGCAGGAGGAGGAATTGAATGCCAAAGCGGTGGTGGAGGTAAGTGTGAAATTCCATTGGAATCTGTGTACCTACTTAGTTTTAGAACTTTAATGGTAGATAAAGTTAGCTAGATAGGTAACGACAGAAATATCTTTAATTACAACTAAAGCTGGTAATTGTGTAGAAGCCACGACAGTGGAAAAGAAAGCTCCTTTTTGTATTTAACCTAACCCTATAATAACACTAATCACTGCTCTAATTGTGAAAGCTCTTTTTTGTGTTTAACCTAACCCTATAATAACACTGGTCACTGCTCGTTTGTGCCAGTTCCTTTGGTAGCAATCTCCCACTGACGTGACTTCTGCACTATCCTCAGTACCCCGTAAAGTTCAACTTCAACTGGCCACTCTATCCTTCACCCAAATCAACACCGTATTTATCTCATTACAAACACCAGTACCGTCAAAAGAGGTTTGATAGGTAGTTAAAAGAGGGGACTGTAACAACGAAGGCCTCATTGACCGAAAATCGAAGATAAAAGGACAGGATAGGAGAAAGCCAATCGTTCCGAGAACGAACCTTATCTCGTTCAGGCCAAATAATAATAATAATAGTGCTTATTTATTCGCCCCGCCTAAAGTTCGCCCCGAGCGGGAATCTGGGACGTAGCGCTATCTGTTTAGGATCAAGTTCTCCCGAGGCGGTAATTCCAACCTAACGAGGCTAGCTCAGGTCACTGATGCTAAGGTTTTTATCATATTTTACCTATGTAAATAAGTACACATATTTTCCCATTGTTTTTATTCCATTTTTTCTCTCTCTCTCTCTCTCTCTCTCTCTCTCTCTCTCTCTCTCTTATTTTCATATAAAAATTATATGTCTAATTTGCACATATAATTACATTTTTTCTATTTATTTTCCAAATTTCTCCTTCATTTTCCCAGATGTGTGGTCTGGATGAGAACCCGGACTTTCACAAGCACGTGGATGCCGTCATGAAGTCCATCCTGTACATGATGGAAAGCAGTGGTAGTGTTCCCGATATGAAGAGTACACAAGTGACTGGCCTCAAGATGACAAGAGATGATCTTTCCAACACTTTTTCAAACTTCGAACCTTCATTCCAGCTCTATCTCCAATTCCATCCAATCCCAAACCATCCCGTCTCAACCTCCTTCCCAAACCTGCCTCCTCCTGCTTCCACGGACCGGGCTTCGACTCTCTACGACCGTTTCGTCCGTTTTTCCCCAAACCTGGCTTTCTATTCCACGGATACGGGTTCGACTCAATGCGACCATTTTCCTGCTGTGTAGACGAGACTTCCAACAAGCCTGATCCCGTGACGGGCCTGACCCCCAAGATGGTGGGCCTGCTGAAATGTCTGGGTGTGGCTATAAAGCCAGAGGCACACCGACATGGAGTGAACATCTTCAAGAAGCTGTTCCTAATGGACAAGACCGTACAGAGGATGTTCCCGAAGTTTGCGTGCGACGATGTAAATTTACAAGACTACTTTGGTATTTTCACAGGACTAAAAAGTCCCTTTACCTCAGGCTTACCTATCCCTGGAAGGGATTCTATATTATTATTTTTAAGAGCTTTTTAAACAATAATAATTAAAAGAGGTTTGATAGGTAGTTAAAAGAGGGAACTGTAACAACGAAGGCCTCATTGACCGAAAATCGAAGATAAAAGGACAGGATAGGAGAAAGCCAATCGTTCCGAGAACGAACCTTATACTCAATATAAATACCAGGCGTTCATACAAAACGGTCCTATTTCGTTTTTCCCTACGTTAGCTCTATAATGGGTAGGTACCTACCTACGTTCAAACTATCAATTTGGCAACTTAGGGACCTTTTTACGGCGAAAACTGGGAGGCAACTTTAATCTTATGCTTATCCTGTATCCAGCAAGGGATAGTGTCACACATCTGTACATACAGAGTATACTTACCAATCATAATACTCATGAACTCTGAAATCAAAACCAAGATAGAAAGTTAATGTGTATGTGAGGAACAGTGGGGTGATCTCCTTTTTAGAGAGAGAGAACGGGAATCGAACCCGTGTCCTAGTGCGTACAAGGCAGGCTATCTTTCAAGCTAACTAGGAGATTTGACCTGTGATGTGTAAGTACTGTCAGAAGGAAAACAGGATAGGAGAAAGGTAGCTGTTCCAAGAACAAACCTTATCTGTTAAGGAGAAAGTTCACCTCGGCTAAAATTCATTGAAGTTCAGGATAAAGTTGGGAATCAATCAAGTGCTTACAAGGCGCGCTACCTTCCAAGCTTAACAATTTATTTGATGAGAGAGTTGTTCTGAAAAACCAATAAAATGGAAACTTATAAATTAAAAATAAATTGGGTATTAACCATTCTTAGATACGGAGAAGCTTAGCCCATCCTTTAGGGCTCTTTGCCCCTACACCTAAGCCTCGGAGTGGGTTTAACCATAGACTCACCGTCAAAATCAATGGTACCAGAACCATCGGAATCAATTTCCTCAATCATTTCATTCAGCTCCTCATAGTCCAAGTTGGGATCTAACTCTGAGATGATCTCCCTCAGGACGTCTGTAGTGATGTAGCCGTTACCTGAGGGTAAAATAAAAGTGAGTAATTCAGTAAACGTAGGGCAGGTAGAACTCAATTCACAAAACGGCCGGTATAAGTTACGAACACTCTTACGAAAAAAGAAAAAGAAATCGTTATATCTAGCAAATGTCAGCCATGCGGGAACAGCATAGCATGTTGAATTAATCAGTTCCAGCGGTATCACTGAAGTTAAGCAACGTTGCGCTCTGAGATGATCTCCCTCAGGACGTCTGTAGTGATGTAGCCGTTACCTGTAGGTAAAATAAAAGTGAGTAATTCAGTAAACGTAGGACAGGTAGAACTCAATTCAAAAAACGGTCGTTATAAGTTACGAAAACTCTTACGAAAAAAGAAAAAAAAAATCGTCATATCTAGCAAATGTCAGCCATGCGGGAACAGCATAGCATGTTGAATTAATCAGTTCCAGCGGTATCACTGAAGTTAAGCAACGTTGCTTGTGATTGGAATCCGGATGGGTGACCACTGAAGGTCACTGACCAGCTGGGCAATCGTTTGCTGGCTTTTCCAGGATCCACTCTGACTGAGTGAGGTTAATCTGAGTAGGCTGGTAACTTGAGTGTAAACCCCCGAACTGAAAGAAAAATTCCCTCACGAACACTTTTGAGCAGTTTTACAATGACGATAAACCATAGGGAAATCACTTTCAAGAGTAACAAGCGTGCTGGGAGACGCACGAACGTCAATAGTTCGTGTAGTTCTACCCAATCAATTGGCATAGCCATTAACCTCTTGACTCACCTTCTCTATCGTACAACATGAAGGCTTCGCGCAGTTCTGCCCTCATTGCCTCTGGATTTTCTTCCTCTTCCTCCAGGAATTTGGCTGCCAGGGTACAAAACTCGTTGAACTCTAGCTCTCCAGACCCTGAGGGGTGTGAAGAGGAAGAAATTTGGTTCTGACAAAACACATCCAAGACTGAATTCGGTTTACACCTCGCTAAATTTTTTGCCATGACGTGGACTCGAACTACCAACCTCGATATTCAAAGTCCACAATCGGTTTACACAGACCAACTGTCGTCACCCATACCAATTTTGTGCTAGTAGGTATGTAGGTAGGTATACCTATAAAGGTGTATCCACACACAGTCAACCGGTCTTCGATCAACGTAGACTGACACGTCCACACTGCCTCGACAACATAGATTACCTTCGTCCATCGATGGCCGGTTGACTATGTTTGGACTCACCTTAAGAGAGAGATTTTACTATTCCACTGTAAAGGTGAGTTTACACAACAATAGATCGAAGTCAATCGACATCGACTGGAACTCTTCTTTATTCTGTTATCACCATTCGGCTACAGCTGAAGCCGCAACAACAACAAATATAACAGACTCACCATCTTCATCCACCTCTTTGATGATCTCATTCAGTGCCTCCTGACTCTGAGGATGTCCCAACATTTCCATGATGGTGCCCACCATGTCTGTTGGGATGGAGCCCTTCTTCTCCTGGTCGAAAGCTTCGAAAGCTCTGGTTAACACTGGGGGGAGAAACGACCAATAAGAATTAAGGACTTATGAGTGGAACGGAAACATCTAAAGCTTTTTTGTCAACTAAGCTTTATTACTGCCAGCCTAGTTGACTTGGAAGTAGCACGCCCACCTTATGAGCGGTAGGCCGCAGGTTCAATTCCCGTCCGTGTTGCATTTTATCCTAAACAGCTAAGGTTCGTTCCCGGAGAGGCTCTTTCTTCTATCCTGTCCTTTCTAGAATTTCGAGACGATAAGACCTACCTATATTTCATAATACTTACTGGCCATCTGATCTTTACTAAGCTGTGGTTTTTCGGTAGCCTGAAATAAAATAAAGGTAAGTATATTTTTAATTAGGTTAATTGCCACACATGGCTTTGCTGCTTAGCGTGTAAATAAATGAATAAATTAGGTTAATTTAGTCAGCATTTACCTAGCAGAACACTTGAAAATGAAAATTGGAGCCCCCTAGCGGAAAAAAGAGCGGGAAAAAAATCGTAAAAAAGATTTATTTTTTTATTATACAACTTATTATTATTATATAATAACACTTTATTAGGATTTTAACCAACTTACCATTTTTCCTCAATTCTTGTAGGTAATCCTCTCTATTTCACCAACAAAAAAACCTAGTTGAGACTTTGAAAAAAAAAATTCAAACAAACGAAAATTGTAAAAGACTGTGTGGCGATTTTCGCAAACGAAAAACAAAATGGTGGGGAAACCGTTTGACCTGATGGAAAACCGTTACATGAAAATATGTAACGGTCACTATGCGACTCAAAATGGCGGAGCGGGAGGGACAGGTGACGAAATTTTCGAAATTAACCCGTTTGGATCTGAAAAGTTAACTCCGGACCTAACTTTCTTAAGCTAGAAACAGAGTGGAGAGGAGAGCATGGAGCATGTAGAATCGAGCAGGTAGCTAAGGTCTTACCGTCCTGAAATCGTAGAGAGAAGGAGGACAGAATAAGAGAAAGCCAGCCGTTCCGAGAACGAACCTTATATATTTGTTTAGGATAAAGCTTGCCCCAGGCGAGAATCGCATCCAGTGCTTACAAGCCAGGCCCACTATACCTACTCCAAGAAAACCAGGCGGGCTCAAGTCAAGCTAAAATGGAAAAGAGAAAATTAAACCATCCTATACTAAAAGTACTGGGCATGGCGCTATGAAAGGGTTAAATAGTGGGCATATTTTCGAATAACGTTGTAAGAGATGCATAGAGATCGTCCATGCATCTCTTACAAAGCCAGAGGTCTGAAGCTGTGTCCACACATAGTCAACGCCGTCGATTGACGAGGTGAAGAGATGAATCTATACTGTCGAGGCAGTGTACGGTAGAGGAGGAGAACTATCGATAGCACTATCGATAACTATCGATAGTTGAGGCTTGTCTGAGAGAGTGGTTTTAAATAAAAATGGATTCCTAAAAAAACACTCGTACTGTGTGCTTCCCAAACATATCGATCGGAATCATAGAATGACAGCAGGAATGTCAATTTTATGTAGAAGTAATCTAGGTATGTACAGCATACCTGCATATATACATACATACCTACATATAATACCTATCTACCTATGTCTATGTATAACATAAAATGAGGGACAGGGAAGGAGAGAGAGAGAGAGAGGAAGAGAGTTGAAGAAAGAGAGAGAGAGAAATCAAGAGGGGGAGTAAAGAAGAGAGAGAGAGAGAGACGAAAGGGGAAGATGCAAAAATGAGAGAGAGAGCATAGAGGAAGAGAGAGATAGATAAATGAGAGAGAGAGAGAATCAATTAGATAAGGCGGGATAATTATTTATATCTCGATAAACATTTGCAATCGAGTACAGGTATCACTCTCACTAACACACGGAGTTCTCTCTCTCTCTCTCTCTCTTATTTTCATATAAAAATTATGTCTCTAATTTGTACATATAATTAGATTTTTTCTATTTATTTTCCAAATTTCTCCTTCATTTTCCCAGATGTGTGGTCTGGATGAGAACCCAGACTTTCACAAGCACGTGGATGCCGTCATGAAGTCCATCCTGTACATGATGGAAAGCAGTGGTAGTGTTCCCGATATGAAGAGTACACTGGCTCTCCAGGTGAAGATTCACAAGGACCTGTGTATTCCTGACAGACACTTTATTACGTTCGGTAAGTCATATTATAAATGTAGGTAGGTATGTAGATGGAAAGCAGTGGTAGTGTTCTTGATATGAAGAGTACACTGGCTCTCCAGGTTAAGATTCATAAGGACCTGTGTATTCCTGACAAACACTTTATCACATTTGGTAAGTCATATTATAAATGTAGGTATGTAGATGAAAAGCAGTGGTAGTGTTCCCGATATGAAGACTACACTGGCTCTCCAGGTTAAGATTCACAAGGACCTGTGTATTCCTGACAGACACTTTATCACATTTGGGAAGTCTTAGTCATCTTTCTTCTTTACTTATCCTAATGGGAATCTGGCTGGGGGACCTTACACAGGGATAATAATAATAATAATAATAGGGATAACCAGTGTCTCGCTGTGGGACTATAAATATAGAGATCAGCGCAGCCAAACCCTAACCAGCCTGGCTAGCTGGAGGTTACAAAGGATTTATCAGGCTTCAAAGGAAAGCACAGATCCTCACGATGCGATGGTTGACTGCGGTTCAGGACGGGCCCAGTAATCTTCGCCAGAGACCATCAACCTAAATCAAATGAGGAAATTTATGGGTTGCTCAATTTTATCAAATTTCAGAAATATTGTGGAAGAAACAGGATATTTTTTTAGATCATTACATAAGCATCGAGTTGAAACTTCGAACTTATTTCGGTCAATCACTTTGCCCATACAGGTTACGCCATCAATGAATATCTAAAGGAGACCCTGGGTGCCAAATATTCCGAAGATGTCGAATGTGCCGTCGCCTACTTCTGGAAATTCGTCGCCTCTGAAATGACCGCTAAACCGCATCAGAAGTGTCCCAAATGTGGGTGTACTGTCCTCAAACGATGTTGAGAGGAAAGCGCCCCGAATGAAGGAGCTTCATGAAGCGAAGGGTCGTGTCCGTCATTTGGTGTCTTGGTCAAGGTCTGCTGAGATAGGGGATGTGTCCCAAATGTGGCACCTTTGGTGTTCTGATCACAGTGTCCTATATTATAAATAGTAGGATATTATCTTTTATGTTTAGGTATAGCTAAGTCTGTTTTTTTAGGGGCCCCTATTTTTAGGTTTGATAGAGGGAACTATAACAAGGGAGATCTTATCGTCCCGAAATCGGAAAGAGGACAGGATAGGAGAAAGCCAGCCGTTCCGAGAGCGAACCCTATCTGTTTAGGATGAAGTGTCTCCCGGGCGGGGATCGAACCCACAACCTACCGCTTTACTTTAGCTAAAAAGTATCTAATGATAAAAAATAACAACACACATGAAATTTGTTTGAATTATTTTATTTTTTTTATTAAATTAAAAATAAAAAGTATGTTCAAAAACTATGTCCTTTTTTTTCAAACTGAATTTCGAATCAAGTTAGAATGGTTCAGTTTCCCTTTAACTGTTTTTATTTACATGATACATTGAAAGAAAAAAAACGAAATCCTCTCTGGAACCTTAAGATTAATGACCGAGACCACAAAGTGAGTTTAAACGCCGTTTAACTTTTGGATTAAGCAATCTCATTTGTTGATTTCAAAATGTCTGGCTGGGGCACGATCGGGGAGTAGATCAGCTTAGTCTGGCTAGGGGAGGAGAGCAGCCTGAAATTTCCCTTGCTAAAGAAATACCTAAGGTTGAGTGCGAAGGGCATCCACCCGTAAAAATAGCCAAAACCAAATGTCAGCCCAAAGTGCTGATTGAAAGGCTGACGAAAAACGCCGAACCCGTCTGAAGACGGGAAAGGGCAAAGAAGAAGAACTGGTTGATTAAAAAAAAAAAAAAAAAAAAAAAAAAATAACAAAAACAAATTGATAACCGACGTCAAAGTTCACGATTTACCGGTATTTTTTAAATCGCTTTATCTCGGGATCTAGAAGTCGTAGAAGAAAAAGAAAAAATCCGTTGGTTCTCATTTTTCCTGCTCTATGAGTTTGAAACATCACCCAAGTAAGCGCAACTGATCTATTGATGCATTCAACGTGTGATCGCCGCTGGTTCCCGATTTCAAAATGATGCTTATCCTCAGTACCCCGTAAAGTTCAACTTCAACTGGCCACTCTATCCTTCACCCAAATCAACACCGTATTTATCTCATTACAAACACCAGTACCGTATTAAATTCGAGAGAGCCTCAAATTTTAATCCACGTCTTTTAATTTTATTTTTTATTACTATTGATAGTTATTTACAGAGGTGAAACTGACAATTAGAGTAATTGTCCCCTCTTTTAATTTTGTTCGCGAGTGACAAAAGAAATTCAGCATGTTGCCTTTTCGGAGGCTTTTGAGCAGGCAAAATTTGAGCAATGTGGCCCGACTTTTGACCAACAAAGGTTGGGGTAATGGGGAAAAATGTTTGGTTATGCCTGCAGGAGGAGGAATTAAATGCCAAAGCGGTGGTGGAGGTAAGTGTGAAATTCCATTGGAATCTGTGTACCTACTTAGTTTTAGAACTTTACAATGGTTGTCTACCATAGTTAGAAATATCTTTAAAGTTGGTAATTATGCAGAAGCCACGACAGTGGAAAAGAAAGCTCCTTTTTGTATTTAACCTAACCCTATAATAACACTAATCACTGCTCTAATTGTGAAAACTCCTTCTTGCATTTACCTAATAGTAACACTGGTCACTCACTGCTCGTTTATGCCAGTTCCTATGGTAGCAATCTTCCACTGACGTGACTTCTGCACAAGTACCCTAAAGTTAAGTAGGTATAGGTGATATCATCTGATCGACAAAAATCATGTTCTCAAACTAGCAACATTTTAATCATGGTAAGGGTTAAGTATTTAAGTAACGTACCTACAAAAAATGTTTTGCAATCCTAGGTAGGTTACATTCTCACATAATTTTTGCCATACGTACCTATAAAATGTAACTTTCCTTCGCTTTTAGCCCGTACATGCTTCCACTTTTACTTAATCACGATTTCTTTGTGGTGAAGCTGAAGCTTCTTCACAATTTTGTGGATATCACAGCATTACTAAGAGCCTCCTTCACTAATTCAGAGATAGGTATCTGATAATTTTTCTTTTTACTCTGGTAATGCCGCCACTGGTCGCTACTCGATTAAAGTAGCTACTCAATTGTCCTCACGAGGCTGCGAACCCGTTCTACCGTAAAGCTAACTAGGCCAATTAGAAGGTCTAGCTTAGAGAGCGAGCTCGGATGTCTGATGTTTGGAATATCGAGGTAGAAAAACTGTACTATCACGTCACGTGACGTAACTGTCCTCAATGAAATTACCTACAATATCATGGGAAAATTTTGAACTGGGCACATATTTCGGAATCCCAATGAGCTCACGTGACGTGATGGTAGTGTTTCTACCTTTAGACTCTTCAAAGAAAGCATGATAGTTATCCAGTATCCATTAATACATTCCCACGTTCTTGCATAACAACTAAAGTTGGTAATTATGCAGAAGCCACGACAGTGGAAAAGAAAGCTCTCTTTTGTATTTAACCTAACCCTATAATAGCATTAATCACTGCTCTAATTGTGAAAACTCCTTCTTGCATTTAACCTATAGTAACACTGTTCTATAGTAACACTGTGTTTTAACCCTATAGTAACACTGGTCACTGCTCGTTTATGCCAGTTCCTTTGGTAGCAACCTTCCACTGACGTGACTTCTGCACAAGTACCCTAAAGTTAAGTAGGTGTAGGTGATATCATCAGATCGACAAAAATCATGTTCTCAAACTAGCAACATTTTAATCATGGTAAGGGATCATAATACTCATGAACTCTGAAATCAAAACCAAGAAGAGAAGTTAATGTGTATGTGAGGAACAGTGGGATGAGAGAGAGAAAGAGAACGGGAATCGAACCCGTGACCTAGTGCGTACAAGGCAGGCTATCATTCAAGCTAACTAGGAGATCTGACCTGTGATGTGTAAGTACTGTCAGAAGGAAAACAGGATAGGAGAAAGGTAGCTGTTCCAAGAACAAACCTTATCTGTTAAGGAGATACCCTAAAGTTAAGTAGGTGTAGGTGATATCATCAGATCGACAAAAATCATGTTCTCAAACTAGCAACATTTTAATCATGGTAAAGGTTAAGTAACGTACAAAAAATGTTTTCCAATCCTAGGTACATAGGTTACATTCTTACATAATTTTTGCCGTACGTACCTATAAAATGTAACTTTCCTTCGCTTTTAGCCCGTACATGCTTCCACTTTTACTTAGATATATATTTAGAGAGAGGTCTGTTAGGCCAGCCACTCACTATCAGAGGGTAGACCTGACGACAGGTACACCTGATCAGGTCTACCTGATAGTAAGGGTCGAATTTTAAAACCGGATTACCTTTTAGGGGCGGTTAGGCTTACACCCGTATTTATGAACAAATATAAGGAAGTCCTTTGCAGTCGAGCAAGTGCTGAGCACAGGATTGCAATAATTCGGTATTTATAAATTTCCACTTTTACTTACATTTATATTTAGAGAGAGGTCTGTTAGGCCAGCCACTCACTATCAGAGGGTAGACCTGACGACAGGTACACCTGATCAGGTCTACCTGATAGTGTGTGACTGGCCTCAAGATGACAAGAGATGATCTTTCCAACACTTTTTTAAACTTCAAACCTTTATTCCAGCTCTATCTCTAATTCCATCCAATCCCCAACCATCCCCTCTCAACCTCCTTCCCAAACCTGCCTCCTCCTGCTTCCACGAACCGGGGTTCGACTCTCTACGACCGTTTCGTCCGTTTTTCCCCAAACCCGGCTTTCTATTCCACGGATACGGGTTCGACTCGATGCGACCATTTTCCTGCTGTGTAGACGAGACTTCCAACAAGCCAGATCCCGTGACGGGCCTGACCCCCAAGATGGTGGGCCTGCTGAAATGTCTGAGTGTGGCTATAAAGCCAGAGGCACACCGACATGGGGTGAACATCTTCAAGAAGCTGTTCCTAATGGACAAGACCGTACAGAGGATGTTCCCGAAGTTTGCGTGCGACGATGTAAATTTACAAGAATACTTTGGTATTTTCACAGGACCAAAAAGTCCCTTTACCTCAGGCTTACCTATCCCTGGAAGGGATTCTATATTATTATTTTTAAGAGCTTTTTAAACAATAATAATCAAAAGAGGTTTGATAGGTAGTTAAAAGAGGGGACTGTAACAACGAAGGCCTCATTGACCGAAAATCGAAGATAAAAGGACAGGATAGGAGAAAGCCAATCGTTCCGAGAACGAACCTTATCTCGTTCAGGCCAAATAATAATAATAATAGTGCTTATTTATTCGCCCCGCCTAAAGTTCGCCCCGAGCGGGAATCTGGGACGTAGCGCTATCTGTTTAGGATCAAGTTCTCCCGAGGCGGTAATTCCAAGAGGTAGGTAGCGCCTTGACCACTACACCACCGAGGTAGGTAGCGCCTTGACCACTACACCACCGAGGTAGGTAGCGCCTTGACCACTACACCACCGAGGTAGGTAGCGCCTTGACCACTACACCACCGAGGTAGGTAGCGCCTTGACCACTACACCACCGAGGTAGGTAGCGCCTTGACCACTACACCACCGAGGTAGGTAGCGCCTTGACCACTACACCACCGAGGTAGGTAGCGCCTTGACCACTACACCACCGAGGTAGGTAGCGCCTTGACCACTACACCACCGAGGTAGGTAGCGCCTTGACCACTACACCACCGAGGTAGGTAGCGCCTTGACCACTACACCACCGAGGTAGGTAGCGCCTTGACCACTACACCACCGAGGTAGGTAGCGCCTTGACCACTACACCACCGAGGTAGGTAGCGCCTTGACCACTACACCACCGAGGTAGGTAGCGCCTTGACCACTACACCACCGAGGTAGGTAGCGCCTTGACCACTACACCACCGAGGTAGGTAGCGCCTTGACCACTACACCACCGAGGTAGGTATTCCATACCTCGGCTGGGATTGAACCCACGCCCTCCTGTTTACCAGGCGAGCGCCTTGACCACTACACCACCGAGGCAGGGATAACCAGTGTCTCGCTGTGGGACCATAAATATAGAGATCAGCGCAGCCAAACCCTAACCAGCCTGGCTAGCTGGAGGTTACAAAGGATTTGTCAGGCTTCAAAGGAAAGCACAGATCCTCACGATGCGATGGTTGACTGCGTTCAGGACGGGCCCAGTAATCTTGGCTAGAGACCATCAACCTAAATCAAATGAGCCAGCCTAGTTAGCTTAGTTGGTAGTGCGTCTGCCTTGTAAGCGCTAGGCCGCGGGTTCGATTGCCGCCCGGGGCGGATTTTATCCTGATGGGATAATGTTCGTTCTCGGAACGGCTGGCTTTCTCCTATCCTGTCTTCCTTCTCTCTCCGATTTCGGGACGATAAGACCATAGCGTTTACAGTTCCCTCTGTCAAACTCTTAAAAAAAAAGGGACGATAAGACCATAGCAGTTACAGTTCCCTCTGTCAAACTCTTGAAAAAAAATAAATCAAATGAGGAAATTTATGGGTTGTTCAATTTTATCAAATTTCATTAATATTGTGGAAGACACAGGATATGTTTTAGATCATTACATAAGCACCGAGTTGAAACTTCGAACTTGTTTCGGTCAATCACTTTGCCCATACAGGTTACGCCATCAATGAATATCTAAAGGAGACCCTGGGTGCCAAATATTCCGAAGATGTCGAATGTGCCGTCGCCTACTTCTGGAAATTCGTCGCCTCTGAAATGACCGCTAAACCGCATCAGAAGTGTCCCAAATGTGGGTGTACTGTCCTCAAACGATGTTGAGAGGAAAGCGCCCCGAATGAAGGAGCTTCATGAAGCGAAGGGTCGTGTCCGTCATTTGGTGTCTTGGTCAAGGTCTGCTGAGATAGGGGATGTGTCCCAAATGTGGCACCTTTGGTGTTCTGATCACAGTGTCCTATATTATAAATAGTAGGATATTATCTTTTATGTTTAGGTATAGCTAAGTCTGTTTTTTTAGGGGCCCCTATTTTTAGGTTTGATAGAGGGAACTATAACAAGGGAGATCTTATCGTCCCGAAATCGGAAAGAGGACAGGATAGGAGAAAGCCAGCCGTTCCGAGAGCGAACCCTATCTGTTTAGGATGAAGTGTCTCCCGGGCGGGGATCGAACCCACAACCTACCGCTTTACTTTAGCTAAAAAGTATCTAATGATAAAAAATAACAACACACATGAAATTTGTTTGAATTATTTTATTTTTTTTATTAAATTAAAAATAAAAAGTATGTTCAAAAACTATGTCCTTTTTTTTCAAACTGAATTTCGAATCAAGTTAGAATGGTTCAGTTTCCCTTTAACTGTTTTTATTTACATGATACATTGAAAGAAAAAAAACGAAATCCTCTCTGGAACCTTAAGATTAATGACCGAGACCACAAAGTGAGTTTAAACGCCGTTTAACTTTTGGATTAAGCAATCTCATTTGTTGATTTCAAAATGTCTGGCTGGGGCACGATCGGGGAGTAGATCAGCTTAGTCTGGCTAGGGGAGGAGAGCAGCCTGAAATTTCCCTTGCTAAAGAAATACCTAAGGTTGAGTGCGAAGGGCATCCACCCGTAAAAATAGCCAAAACCAAATGTCAGCCCAAAGTGCTGATTGAAAGGCTGACGAAAAACGCCGAACCCGTCTGAAGACGGGAAAGGGCAAAGAAGAAGAACTGGTTGATTAAAAAAAAAAAAAAAAAAAAAAAAAAAATGCCAATCAGATTGCTAATCCAAGAGTTAAAATTCACTAAGATTGACAACGGAGTTTAAATTCACTTTGTGGACTCGACCATCGTAGAACGATACAACAATATTTGTGACCTTCCTGACCACAAGCAGATTCAAGAGAGGACTCCTAAAAATGCAAAATGATAGAACTAAAAGTAGGATAATGGGTACCTTAGTATGTACAAGACCTGTTGGAAATTAACATGGAACTTTCCTCTCTAAAGCTGTGTCCACACTTGGTCGACGGACGTCGATCGACGTCGACTTTGTGGACACAGCTCAAGACCGACTCCGTAAATTCACCCATGAGCACACGCGTCAAAATCGACATCAATTTGAGCCGAAACTTTTGACCAATTAGAGACGTCCTCATTTGTTATCGTTTTACCGAAGAACAAAACACCTAACCTGAGGACATAGGGCGGAGGTCACGGTCAATTTTTGCTGGTGTAAACTTTGGTCAATTTGCTTATAATAAAATATACCTATGCCATATTTTTATGTTCTTCCATTGTTGAAATTTTAAATCAAAATTGACCGTGATCTCGCACACCATTCCGAAAATCCTGACGATATCTTTTTTGGTTTCACTGTTTTAACGATTCTTATGAAAGAAAAATATATTAAGGCTTCCTTACATAATACAGAAATAGAGTATGGACCTAAGTAATAGTTTAATGTAACCTATTTACAAGACGATTTTTTCGAGCGAGGAAAAATCACCAGGGCCCCATTCCACAAACTCACTCGGCATTTCCCAGTTTTCGATTCTTATTCCGCGCAAAAAAAAAGGGTACCGTTTGTCAATTTCTGCGCATGGAGTAAAAAGTGTTGTGCGGCGTTGTTTCTGGAATGGGCCACGTGGGCCGCAGATGATTCTTATTAGTTTTTAGAGGTCTTAGTTATAGGCGTTAAGGTAAGAGTGATCGAAACACGAATATTCAATGGCCTTTGATTTTTTTTTTTTCTTTTTTTCATGTCTTTAACTACCTACCTTTTTTTAACCTATTCACGGAATGAAGTTCGAAAAAGTGTACGTTAAGTTCAATTCAAATATACAAAACCTAAAAATTTGGACCTCAAAATTTTGGATTGCAATACTTTCTCATTACTTCTAGCAGGTAATGGAAAGTAAAAATCAAAAAAAGGCTCGGTGACTTTTCCTCCTTCAGTTTACAAATAAAAAGTGAAAATATTACAAAATACATACAGGGTGTTCCTCCAGACGTTTTCAAAAGGAAACCCTGTATATCAGAGACGCTGAGAAAATTTATGGCCAGCACCACAACAAGAGTTTAAATTTGGTTTAACTCTTGGATAACACAATCTGGTTGGTTGATTTCAAACATTTCAGCCAATGAGATTGCTTGATCCAAGAGTTAAGCCGAATTTGAACTCGCATTGAGGTCCCGGCCATAACAGTTTTAGTGGAGACGTGTTTCTTCACACTGGTTAAAAACTGTCTTCACTGTTTTGACGAATGGCCAGGAACAACAATCTTTTAATTCAAGAGTTCAAGTTTAATTTTTGGATGAAGCTATCTGGTTGGTTCATTTCAAACTTTTTAGCCAATCAGAGTTTAAATTTGGTTTCACTCTTGGATAACACAATCTGGTTGGTTGATTTCAAGCTTTATAGCCAATGAGATTGTTTAATTCAAGAGTTCAAGTTTAATTTTTGGATGAAGCTATCTGGTTGGTTCATTTCAAACTTTTTAGCCAATGAGATTGCTTGATCCAAGAGTTAAGCCGAATTTGAACTCGCATTGAGGTCCCGGCCATAACAGTTTTAGTGGAGACGTGTTTCTTCACACTGGTTAAAAACTGTCTTCACTGTTTTGACGAATGGCCAGGAACAACAATCTGAGATTAAAAACTTTTAACTTTAACCTATGAGAATGAGGCAATCTGATTGGTTGATTTTAAATCGACTATGAAATTCAACCAATCAGAAATCAGTTTGACTTAAACAAAGGTCAGACTCAGATTGTGGTTCCGGGCATAAAGGAATGTTGAGAGAAATGTACATGTTAAGAAAATGTACATCAGAAGTTACAGAAAGATTTGAGACCCCAATGGGTCAACTTTGTATACGCGAGTATGCTAGGACATTTGCAAGATTGAACCGTGATCTGGAAAAAGGACGTAACGTCACTTACGCCCTTTTTCGGAAGTCTGCATTTTTGGATAGCAAATTTTATCCTGAACACGACTGTGAAAGAATCATCTTCCTATCTCTTTTCTACGACAAGTTATGGCCAATTTTGTGAATCTTGTAACGTTGTGTTCATTTGAAAATAAAAACTTCAAACGCGATTATCTCGAAACTATGTTTTTTTGCAGTTATGCCCTTCTTCCAGATCATTCCTCAATTGGAACCTGATTTGATTAATAATAGTTTTTTCTGGAATAACATTTTCATGAGTAACTATAAATTACACTGTTTGTTTTTGAAAAAACCTAGCCCAAAGTGAACTTTTCTGGGCATAAACTAAAATAACTAAGGTGGAATACGAGCTAAATCAAGATCTTCTGTGTAAATAAGGATTATAAGAATGGAAAAGGCATAAAATCAAATACAGGTTTGAAAAAACGCGTATTTTACTGGTTAAAACTGTGTATTTTAAAAGTTGAAGATCTCGATTGGTGGAGAAAAAACAGTTGGCAGTCTAATAATAGTTATTTCTGGAATAACATTTTAATGAGTAACTAAATTACACTGTTTGTTGTGAAAAAACCTAGCCCAAAGTGAACTTTTCTGGGCATAAACTAAAATAACTAAGGTGGAATACGAACTAAATCAAGATCTTCTGAGTAAATAAGGATTATAAGAATGGAAAAGGCATAAAATCAAATACAAGTTTGAAAAAACGCGTATTTTACTGGTTAAAACTGTGTATTTTAAAAGTTGAAGATCTCGATTGGTGGAGAAAAAACAGTTGGCAGTCGACCAAACCAATCAGATCTGAGTTCCTCCAATTTGAAAAAAGCAACCAAAAGAAAAAGGATCTATGATTCCGAGCCCAAGAGCTTGATTATATCAAAAGGGAGTGCAAATTTTATATACTTATCCGTTGTTTGTCCTTAAAATTAATTTCAATTTTAACCAAAAAGTTTGAACTTTACATATTTATCTCAAAGGTCAGGAATTTAAAATCATCATCTGTCTAATTTAGTATAAAATTTTAAGATTCATAAGGACCTGTGTATTCCTGACAGACACTTCATTACGTTCGGTAAGTCATATTATAAATGTAGGTATGTACCTAGATGAAAAGCAGTGGTAGTGTTCCCGATATGAAGAGTACACTGGCTTTCCAGGTTAAGATTCATAAGGACCTGTGTATTCCTGACAGACACTTTATCACATTTGGTAAGTCTTAGACATCTTTCTTCTTTACTCTTCCTAATGGGAGTCTGGCTGGGGGACCTTACACAGGGATAATAATAATAATAGTGCTTATTTATACTGCTCGCATAGGACTGAAAAGTCCCTTTACTCCAGCAGTAGGCTACTACTATTATTAATCAACATCACTCGAAGAGTCCTATAAGTACAAAAAGTTTAAAATTAAAGGATCACAAGTTGATTTTAATACACTTATATCTGAGACGAGAAATTCTCTTGAAGCTACACAACTTCGATATATCTAAAGTCTAAGATCAATAAGGTAATGGAAAGAGAGTGTGAAATTTCGGAACCAGTATGGGAAATGTGGCCATTTCCACTGAATACCAAGGCATTTTAAATACATCAACAGTTGGAACCAAAAACACAGCAAAACTATCAAATTTTCACTTCGAAATCTTTTACATTGCAGTTCTTCAAAAGAGACCAATCCTCCAGTAGCTGTATCCACTACCTTATTGCTCTTAGCCTATCGCCCAGCGCAGAGCAAGATCAATAAGGTAATGGAAAGAGGGTGTGAAATTTCGGAACCAGTATGGGAAATGTGGCCATTTCCACTGAATACCAAGGCATTTTAAATACATCAGAAGTTGGAACCAAAAACACAGCAAAACTATCAAATTTTCACTTCGAACTTTTTTACATTGCAGTTCTTCAAAAGAGACCAATCCTCCAGTAGCTGTATCCACTACCTTATTGCTCTTAGCCTATCGCCCAGCGCAGAGCGTACAAAAGCTACCAACAAAACATATACACAAGGAAATCTTATAGCAGTGTGTTCACACGCACCGGAGAAGAGAACATCACATTACTTACTCTGTTTTACTCTCGACAGGCACAGGCGCCGTGGGTTCCACGGGGACTTTTTGTTCACCCTCCTTTGTCACGGGAGCTTCGCTTTCGCTGACAGACTCCGGTTCACTCGCTCCATTTTTCTCAGGTTTGGCGGCTTCAGAGCTTTCTCCATTGTTCGCTACTTCGTTTTCTGGTTCGCTCAGTTTGGTTTTCTTGAGAGGGGGTTCCGCGGAGGCGTTATCATCTGCGCCGTCCATTTCTACTTGAGAGGGGGCGGGGGGATTGTTGGTGGGTGTGCTGGGATCGGGCAGATCATTGGTGTTGGTGTCCGATTCGGCACCGAGTGTCATGACGGAATCGTTGGTGACATCGTCTGTGTGGTTGTTTCCTGGAAAAGACGATTTTTTATGTTGTCAAAATGGTGTTTCTAGTGGGGTTGATTGACAATATGTACCTATGTATCATATTAAAAAATAATAATAAAAAAAAATGTATTTATATCTACACTTGCCTTCATTTGCAACCTGCCTTCTGACAATCCTATTCGTCCATACATTGGAGGGTTTTGTTTCAGCCATGTACTTAGATATATTATGATTAATTCACCATATGTGGAATTTTTCAAAGGGAGAAAAAGTTCTGGATGGGAAAATTATTTATGCAATTTGTTGTAGACCAAAATTTCATCTATATTCAACATTTCAACCTCAAACTATTCCATCTTTCTGTAAAAATTCAATAAAATAATTTCTATTTCATTATCTGTTAAAAGTTAAAGACAACACCAATTAAATTAATTGAAAATCAATTAAAATTGTTTGAAAAGAATTGATGTAATTATCAAAGTCATGTTGGCAGCACTGCTTGTGTTCAACAGTTTCCAAAAGTGCTCAACAGATAGCACTAGTGTTACATTAATTCTCCACTGGGAAACTAACCCAAATTAATGTTAAATTAATCAAAAAAGCTCAAAAAGCTCTTCAAACACCATCCTGAGCAAGAAAATAGGTAAGAAAGTATAGATAAAGAGGTAAATATTTCCCATTGAACAAGAAATATGGATAATAATATCCATATACGTCATCGGGAGAAAAAAAAATGACGCGAATCAGCCATATTTCCTTGAAACCAGGCACAAAAAATGACATGTATGTCCTAATATTAATGATACTACATAAGCTTAATAATATCCATATACGTCATCGGGAGAAAAAAATGACGCGAATCAGCCATATTTCCTTGAAACCAGGCACAAAAAATGACATGTATGTCCTAATATTAATGATACTACATAAGCAATAAAGTAAAAGTTATACAAATATGTCAAGGAACTTCATAAAAAACTAGGAAAAACCAAAGTCTTGATTGGAAATCGATTTTCCAAGATAATAAATGACATCCGAGTTCAATAGACCTAGAGGTAGAACCCCCTTGCTCTCAATTTCCAAGTTCTTGGTGCTAAATAAAAAGATAAAATTCCACTTACCAGTTGTCAAGCTTTATCAATTCTTCTGGAGTCAAGGAACTTCATAAAAAACTAGGAAAAACCGAAGTCTTGATTGGAAATCGATTTTCCAAGATAATAAATGACATCCGAGTTCAATGGACCTAGAGGTAGAACCCCTTGCTCTCAATTTCCAAGTTCTTGGTGCTAAATAAAAAGATAAAATTCCACTTACCAGTTGTCAAGCTTTATCAATTCTTCTGGCTTTTTGTTTTTGCTTTCTGCTTTCAATCGTAAAACTTGAGGATATAAACTCATGACACGTTCAAATTGCTCGGGAGTTCCATCCGTAAAAAAACTTGATGAATTTCCAGTCGCCATGTTCCTCAGGAGAGAAGTAAAATATTTTTTCCTTTCAACAATTTAAAAGAGAAAAAACCCGGAATTCGATTAAAAAGACAGTTTAAAAACACTCAAATGTAGATCATTTTCTAAAATAAAATCTCCGGCTCAGAGCAATAAGAGAAGTAAAATATTTTTTTCCTTTCAACAATTTAAAAGAGAAAAAAAACCCGGAATTCGATTAAAAAGACAGTTTAAAAACACTCAAATGTAGATCATTTTCTAAAATAAAATCTCCGGCTCAGAGCAATTCCATTGAAAAGTAATTATTTCCAACAACTGCTTGCCTCACACACACAACACAAAAAATATCGATTGAAACTCCAACTCCGTCACGGCACTTTGTTATGGTTAGAACGAACGTTGTTTTTGAAATAAAATAAAACAGACTTGAACGCAAACTCAGGGGTATTGCTTGCTTGCTGGCTCTGCTGTGCTGTGTAGCCTCGCTCTTTATAACATACCTCTGACAGGGTGTCTCAACAGTGAATCTAGAAAATATTTCACGGGTTATTTTTTCTTTATTTTATGCATTGTATTCAGCTAGTAATCATTTCGTTTTAAGTGTTTTTACATTCCTATCAATCGCCACCACACTATATTTCTGAGTCAGGTGCATTTTGTTTACTAAGTTGCGGTGTCTCGAGATGGCATCTCAATGGAAAGGGTGCGAGTTTGAGTCCATTTTCTGGACGATCTTCTGAACTCGAGGAAATTTTGAGTTGTCGACTTTTCGAGTCATATGGGACGGGTTGGTTTGGAGACTCGAAATTTGGGCCTGACTGACCCAACACTTCCATACGACACGACCTAAAACCTAGACAACGTGGGGTGGTGTAATAACTCGCCCCTCATCCACAACCATCTGAAACCTTGATATTCTAGAATTCTAGATAGAAGCTGTCTAAAACCGGGGTCGGAATCTTCCTATCACGCTTTTAGATTGGAAAATATCATAATCTCGTAAGACCTAGGGTAGCAGCCGAATTTCCAGGCAAAACACTTGAGTTGAGCTTGAGCATCGTCGAGCTTGGTTTATGTCCTAATAACCGGTGGGACAAGGATCACGTCTGCCAGCTGGTAGCAAAACTGGTTGAAAATCCAGCTAAAAATAGAACACCTAGAGACAGAGGATAGACCTTCCTGGACTATATAATAAAAATAATAATAATAATAGTGCTTATTTATACTGCTCGCACCTCGCACAGGACTGAAAAGTCCCTTTACTCCAGCAGTAGGCTACTACTATTATTGTGGTCAAATTCTCAAATTATATTGAGCATAAAATAGGGGTCAGATGGTCACCATCCAGGTACTAACCACGCGCAACGTTACCTAACTTCAGTGATCCGTGGGAGTAGGTAGGTAGGAACCACCTACCTACTTCTATCTTCTATCTTCAATCTCATGGTAGGTAGGTAGAAGTCTCACTAAACTTCTCAAGTTGATAAGCCATGGTTTCATCTTACAGATAATACAAGACAAGGATATACAGGGAGTACAAAGGTGCCAGACTACAGGATGTAAGTATGAAAAGTATCACAGTACACAGGGTGAGTCAAAGTACAAAGTATTCTTTAATTTTTAGGCCCCATTTTGGAAAGGGCTGGTTTCAAAAGTGAATGAATATGAGGAAACTAGAGAGAGAAAAAAAAGCAACAAACAGTAGAAATGTATAACAACCCCACAAGCATGGGTGTTAGCTAGCCAGAGTTGATGAAAAAAAAAAAAAAAAAAAAAAAAAAACCCAAACCACGGAATTCTGTTTTACCGTGTTTACTTCCCCACAATCTCGAGAATATTTTCTCCCTGTAGCGAAGTACAGGGCGAGCAGCGGATATAATTTTCACCTTAATGGACTCTTCCTGGAAGAGGCTAACTAAACGCGTATTAAAAACTTCGCTCGTAGCAAAAAGTCAACATAAAATGGAAGGACGCATTATCCAAATTAAGGACGAAGTCAGGGAGAGGTGCCTGAAATGGAGAAGGGACAAGAACGGAGAAAAGGCTGAAGGAAGGGTGCCCAAACAGGGAAAGGTACCAGGAAGGGAAAGGGACTAGAATTATTAACTACGAAGTCCGAGAGGGGCACCAGAAGAGAATAGGGGATAAGGATAAAGATTTAAAAGAAGAAGAGACAAGGATGAAGGAAGGGCGCCTAAACAGGGAGGGGTACCAGAAGGAAAAGATGGGACAAGGATGAAGGAATGGTGCCCAAATAGGGAAGGGGTATAACACCACTCACCACTGAGCTTCCAAGTTCCAAGGCAAGGAAAGTACAAGGCCGGGATAATAAAAAAAGGAATTTTAATTGTGTCAAGCATAAATGCTCGTCACAAATGCCCTACGCTAAATTTTATGACTTCACTTGGACTCGAACCACCAACCTCCAGATCCGAAGTCCACGGCGCTAACCACTACAGTCACTACACCACTGAGAAAGGCCGGGAAATTAAGGAAAACAGTGAAAACACCACGAAAAACAACCCACGGAAACATTCATTTTGATTCCACCAAAAGACCCTCCGGCGGGAATCGAACCCGGGTCTCCTGAGTGCAAGTCAAGTACGCAAAGCAGGACCACGTGTCTACGATAAACAGCTGTGACTTTTATATTATCATCATCAAATCATCATTATTATTGTTTCTTCCGAAGCACATGTCTTCTATACCTATACTTATAACTCATGTATACAAAAAGGTACATGGAGTTTATAACCTATATACAACCGTACATAGAATTTGTCTACATATAATTACATAGATCTATGGGTACGGTGTACATAGCGAGATTTCTATGTAACCCAGCATCTACATAGCGCGTGGTACATAGGTAAAAATTGTAACTCAGGTAAACGGTATGTACTGACCTATACCCAGACCTATTATTATTATTTAATTCGAATAAATACTTGTTCACAAATCTCATTCATTCAGTGATGATGATAATAAAACCCAATAATAATAATGATGATATACCAATACTGATGATGCTTGTGATAATGCTTCTTGTTTTGAATCATGCTATTGATGCCGATGATGATTCATAGTCCCGACAAAAACTTCTAGAATCGGTGTAGTAGAGTTCTTAAAGAATTCATGTTTGTCTCCTAGAATTCTTCGGGATTATGGGAAGAACGCTGGAAGAATGCCAAAAGGGATCTGGAAGAATTCTGATATGTTTTTTTTTTAATTTCATCTTATTCTTACCTATTGAACAAAAAAAATCTCAGGAATTCTTACCTATTGAGCCATCGTCTAAACTCTTCTCGGATGGGAGGGACTGAAGGGAGGAGGTGTCTTCTGGTTCCGAGGGGAGGGAGCTTGCCGCTGGAACAGTGGACTCATCTGGTTTGTTGTTTTGGGTGGCCGGCTCTAGGTTGGACTCATCCGAACAGGTGTCTAAAGCCTGAAGAGAAAAGAATAAAAAGGACAAATGAGAATATGGTTGTTGACTTTTGTGATACATATGATTTTGTTATGCCATATGATTATGTACATTTTGTTATGCAAATATAGTAGGTATACTAATGTAGCATCTTGAAAATCTTGAAAAAGTAGCAAGTAAAACAGTAAAGATCACTTAATATTTAGTACAAGATTTGACTTCAAATCATTAACACTCCCAAAATGCTCTACTCTACTAAAGCCATTATTAAATTTGGTAAGAACAATCTAAACAGGAGGATAAAATTTCACATTAAGGTTTTTCAACTTACTTGATTGGTTCCGTTGACATGTGTTGTGCTATTCCCGTTTGTGTTGTTAGTGTTGTTACTACTCAGGGATCGTATATCTTCTAACAGTTCAGGCTTCAATTCTGCTGCTACATAGTGTGTCCATAGTGCTAGCTCGACCTGGTGGGCATTCCATGTACCTGTGCCATTCTTGGCTGCAAATAAAGAACCAAATTTTCGTCAGTAAATAGTTTCTTTAAATAGAACTTATTACAAGGGCTACACTCAACCCTAAATAGAGAAGAAAAAGGAAAATGACCTGGGAAGGATCTGCTGATTCTGCTAAAACAAGGAATATTTTTCTGTGTCTTATTCATTTCTTTGCCTCCCATTATTTTTTTTTCTCCTCCTTCTTCTTCTTCTTCTTCTTCTTTTTTTACCATACATTCTTCTATTTCCATAAAACTTACATTCTTTGTTCAATCGTTCTACGGTGTTGTTGATGAAATTGACAAACTTCAAGTTGGTGGGCATTCCATGTACCTGTGCCATTCTTGGCTGCAAATAAAGAACCAAATTTTCGTCAATAAATAGTTTCTTCAAATATAACTTATTATAAGGGCTACACTCAACCCTAAATAGAGAGGAAAAAGGAAAATGACCTAAGAAGGATCTGCTGATTCTGCTAAAACAAGGAATATTTTTCTGTGTCTTATTCATTTCTTTGCCTCCCATTTTTTTTTTCTTCTTCTTCTTCTTCTTCTTCTTCTTCTTCTTCTTCTTCTTCTTCTTTTTCTTCTTCTTCTCCTTCTTCTTTACCATACATTCTTCTATTTCCATAAAACTTACATTCTTTGTTCAATCGTTCTACGGTGTTGTTGATGAAATTGACAAACTTCAAGTATTCCTTAGTTGTGTAGTCAATGCCTTCTATTTCTGGAATGGCCATTAGACACTCATCGGCCATGAATGGGGCAACTTCAGGTGTGGCAGCTGCTAGGAGAGCTGAAAAGAAAATATCAAGTTAAATTAGATGATCCAAATGTCCAAGAGAAAAATGGAATTTCTTATTTAAAGCAGCTCTTCCTCAGTTGTACTCAGATGATGAGAAATTCTTCAAACAAGAGCCAAGCCATGTATGTGTTATTGAATACCTGTTTTGACTAAATTGTAAAAACAAGGGATCTTGTGAAAGAAAAAGTAAATTCTTTTTCCCATATTTTTAATGGAATTTATTTTGTAGGGGTACCTATTGATTTTTACTTATTTTTCTCCTGAGGGAGATCTTCCACCCAAACATTATGTCATAGAAAACAAACTGCCTATGCTCTGCAACCAATAATTATTATTACCTGATGCCAATGTGGTGCCAACTCCCTTCAGATTACTCAATGCGGATAAGGCTAGTTCTAAGTTGGGCAACTTCTTGAAAGCTTTCTTTGTTTCCATCATGACAGCTCGTGGGGTGTTCACTTTGACAAGGTAGTTCAGCTGAGGGTAGAATTTGCCTCACGTGTCTACGATAAACAGCTGTGACTTTTATATTATCATCATCAAATCATCATTATTATTGTTTCTTCCGAAGCACATGTCTTCTATACCTATATAACTCATGTATACAAAAAGGTACATGGAGTTTATAACCTATATACAACCGTACATAGAATTTGTCTACATATAATTACATAGATCCCAGATATAGTTCATCACAACAATAAGGTAAGTAAGCTAACTAAATGGCTCCAAAAGTTTCATCTGTTTGAAATTAGGCCACAGGCTATTTAGCTAGGTACTACCTACTTGGAAATATTGACACCCAGTACTGGCCTCAAACCACAAAACCTCAGATTACAAGACCAGGATACCAACTGTGCTCATATCTCACTTTTGATAATAATTACTCATACTTAGGTGGGTTGGAACAGATATATAAAAAAAAGTAAAAATGTAGGTTGGACATTGGAACAGATCAAAAAAAATATGGATGGTAGGTTCAAAGTTGGAACAGATAGAAAAAATAGATGGTAGAGAACCATTTACAAGAGACAAGCAGATGGAGGAGGAGAAGAGTACAGAAAGAGGAAAATAAGGGATATTGCTGGGGCAGGGGGGGGGGAGGAAGAGGAGAACAAATAAGAAAGGAGGGGAAAAGAAGGAGGATGAAACAGAGAAGGAAGATGAGAAGAAGGAAGGAGTGGAGGGAAGAAGTAGAAGAGACAGGAGAAAAAGGGACAGACTATTCTATCTCTAAGAAGACAGTGATTTGAAAGAGGGAGAATACAGAGGAAAGGGAAGGGGAAGAAAAGGAAAAGGAAACTGAGAAAGAGGAGAAGGAAGGTGAGAAAGAGGAAGAGCTTACTGTCTGTTTCCATTTCATAAGTTGGACTAATTCTTCGTGGTTTAGGTGTGCATCTTTGCCTCGGGCTTTGATTTTCTTGGGTAGTTCATTTTGGTACCTGAAAATAAATAAAGATTAGAAGAGTAAGTTAATTAGAAGAGTAAGTACTTAAAGTACCTATATGACTTATGATACCTACATGAGAAAAAAAAATTCAAATCAAAATTCATCTTAGTAAGTACCTATGTCAGGCCAAAATTTCAAATAAAAATAAAATGAAAAAAAAAAAAAAAGTCTCAAGTACCAACCTATATTAGAAATATTAGAATGAATAGGTATTCGGTTGATGATGATGATGATGATGATGATGATGATGATGATGATGATGATGATGATGATGATGATGATGATGATGATGATAAACCAGAGATGATGCTTGTGATAATGCTTCTTGTTTTGAATCATGCTATTGATACCATGATACCAATGATGATTCATAGTCCCGACAAAAATTTCTAGAATCGGTGTAGTAGAATTCTTAAAGAATTCATGCTTGTCTCCTAGAATTCTTCGGGATTATGGGAAGAACGCTGGAAGAATGCCAAAAGGGATCTGGAAGAATTCTGATATGTTTTTCTTCGGGAAATCTTGACAAGAAAGGTTCAGTAATGCTCAAAAGCTCACCGATGTTGCTTATGAAATATGTATATGAAATTATGAATGCTTACTGCTTTATTGATAGGTACTACATTTGTTATTCGCAGTTTTTGTCAGTATTACCACTATTACTAGCGCCTAACGCCTAACACAACAGTATCATTCCGATAAATCATGATTATGATAGTGATACTGCTTGGGATAATGCTTACTACTCAAGATTGATATTATTAGCAGTAGGTCTGTATCTAGTAGGTAGGTACCTATCTATCTATTGACAGTGATAATAATGATATCTATATAGACGTATGTAAAACATGCTTCTAATTGAGTCTCGTGCCCCAAGGCCTTGAACTCTACAAGGGTCAACACTCCGATGTCAATATTCTATACATATGCTATTCGCAGTTTTTGTCAGTATTACCACTATTACTAGCGCCTAACACAACAGTATCATTCCGATAAATCATGATAATGATAGTGATACTGCTTGGGATAATGCTTACTACTCAAGATTGATATTATTAGCAGTAGGTCTGTATCTAGTAGGTACCTATCTATCTATTGACAGTGATAATAATGATATCTAGACGTATGTAAAACATGCTTCTAATTGAGTCTCGTGCCCCAAGGCCTTGAACTCTGCAGGGTCAATACTCCGATGTCAATATTTATAACTGGAACGTCTTACTATGAACTAATGAAGTTAAAGGGTCAGAAGTCGAAGAACGCCTTGACCACTACACGGACTACCGGTGGTAAGGGACATTTCAGTCTTATTCGTGCAGTAGGTAGGGTATTTCCTTTCAACAACATAGGAAAAGCTGCGAAGAAGTAGTCCTCAAGACAAGACACTGGAAGAAGGAAAGAACAAAGAACTGAAAGAACTGACCATGAGTCTCCAGCACGCAATAAATGGTAACGTGTTAGCTTGCCATTCAGACAGTCCCGGGTTCGATTCCTCGAGAATCGGAAAGAAAATTGGACCTTTATGTACGATGGAGAGGCGGGTGTTCAGACTAATAATTGCCCAGCACTGAGCTACTCCTAAATAGGGGGAAATGCTTAACAGCCACCTTCCTGCTCAACAGCAGGTTGCCTCACGGACAAAGGATACCAAATGATTTTGACAGGATAATGAGAGAGAGGTATTGTCAAAGTTTCGAAAAATCAAGAGTAAAATTGCATACCATTCCTGGGACTTGAACTCGAGACCTTCCAGTTACCAGACGAACGTCACCACTCACCACTGAGCTTCCAAGTTCCAAGGCAAGGAAAGTACAAGGCCGGGATAATAAAAAAAGGAATTTTAATTGTGTCAAGCATAAATGCTCGTCACAAATGCCCTACGCTAAATTTTATGACTTCACTTGGACTCGAACCACCAACCTCCAGATCCGAAGTCCACGGCGCTAACCAATTTTGTCGTCCCAGATATAAGTAGTTCATCACAAGAATTAGGTAGGCAAGCTAAACCTAACTCCATGGCCCTAAAACTTTCATCATTTTAAATTAGGCCACTGCTTATTTTGGGCACTACATACTTGGAAATATTGACACCCAGTATCTACTTGCCTCAAACCACAAAACCTCAGATTACAAGACTAGGATATCAACTACTGTGCTCATATCTCACTTTTGATAATCATTACTCATACCTAGGTGGGTTGGAAGTTGGAACAGATAGAAAAAATATGGAGAACCATTTACAAGATATAAGATAAGCAGGAGGAGAAGGATAGAGATGGGGAAGAGGAAGAGGAGAAGGAGAATTAATAAGAAAAGAGGGATCAGACAGTCCCGGGTTCGATTCCTCGAGAATCGGAAAGAAAATTGCACCTTTCTGCACGATGGAGAGGCGGGTGTTCAGACTAATAATTGCCCAGCAGTGGGCTACTCCTAAATAGGGAGAAATGCTTAACAGCCACCTTCCTGCTCAACAGCAGGTTGCCTCACGGACAAAGGATACCAAATGATTTTGACAATATAACGAGAGAGAGAGGTATTGTCAAAGTCTCGAAAAATCAAGAGTAAAATTGCATACCATTTCCGGGACTTGAACTCGAGACCTTCCAGTTACCAGACGAACGTCACCACTGAGCTTCCAAGTTCCAAGGCAAGGAAAGTAGGTACAAGGCCGGGATAGGGAAAAAAAGGAATTTTAATTGTGTCAAGCATAAATGCTCGTCACAAATGCACTACGCTAAATTTTATGACTTCACTTGGACTCGAACCACCAAGCTCCAGATCCGAAGTCCACGGCGCTAACCACTACACCACTGAGGAAGGCCGGGATAATAAGGAAAACAGTGAAAACACCACGAAAAACAACCCACGGAAACATTCATTTTGATTCCACCAAAAGACCCTCCGGCGGGAATCGAACATTTTGACGTGGGCTAACAGAGTGGAGCGGAGGTCATAGAGCTTTTTGCCTTTAGCTTAACTCCATTCACAAAAAGCCCACTCTGAGGCTTAGGTGTAGGGGCAACAGCCCCCTTTTAATCGCCCACCAGGGGTGGATGGAGGGACTACTTAAAAAAAGGGACAACAGCCCCAAAGGATGGGTTAAGCTTATACGAATCTACCTTGAGAAAGGCCGGGAAATTAAGGAAAACAGTGAAAACACCACGAAAAACAACCCACGGAAACATTCATTTTGATTCCACCAAAAGACCCTCCGGCGGGAATCGAACCCGGGTCTCCTGAGTGCAAGTCAAGTACGCAAAGCAGGACCACGTGTCTACAATATACCTTCAAGACTAGGACTCGAAAAGCAAAGCACAGAAAACTTGGTAAGTGACTTGAAGCTTTGTATTCACCTCTGATACCTATCCAATCAGTAATAATGACTCTAATGAATGACTGGTAACTAAATAGGTAGGTATAGGTAACCAATACTCCAATTGAAAGACAAGGAGAGAAGAGGAGAGCCAATCAGCCCATTAGGTATGTCCATATCCATAACAACCTCTACCTAAGAGAGAGAGAGAAAGATAGATAATACCAGTAGGTGTATTGAATGAATCAATATGAATGATACCCGTGTCATGTTTGTTGATTGGGAGGTCTCCTTGTTTTTAGGGATCTAAAGGGCAACCAATTCATTATTTTTATCTACTATACCTACCTACATATTATATTTATAGGTATGAAAAGTACCTATAATGTAGTAGGTATCAAGTTATAGGTTTGGGTAGTATATGTACGATGTACATACATATCTACTTATAATAATGTAGTATCTAGGTATTTACTATTTCTGGGATTTGTACGACAAAGTAAGTATGTATAATGTACATAGAAGTACATAGTGTGATGTGAATTAAGAGTAAGGTAGGTCAAAAAGTACGCTCTCTCTCTCTCTCTCTCTCTCTGCATTATAAAATACTATATTTTCCCTTGAACCCCCTCTCTCTCTTTCTCTCTCATTCCACTTTCCTCTGTGTTCCCCTCCTTCCTCATTTCATCTCTCTCTATCACCCACCCTCACAAATTTCTTCGTCTCTTTCTGTTAATACCCTCGCCCTTACCCCCGCCCATCGCTCTGTCTCTCTCACTCTGTCCTTTCCTCTATCTCTCTCCCCCTTTTTTGTTTACGTATATCCCCCAGTCTCTCCATCTCTCTCTCTGTCCCCATAACCCATATATCCCCCCCCCATAAATCTATCTCTCTTCCGCTCTCCCTCCCTTTTCCTCTGTCTTTCTCCCTCCTCCTCCTTCTCTTCTTCTTCCTAATACTTTCATCTGTCTGGGCTCTCTCCCTCTTTATCCACCCATCCCCTCTCTCTCTCTCTCTCTTCTTTTCTTCTTCTTCCTCCTCCTTTTTATTTCATTCATTCATCTCCCCCTTCTCTCTCTCTCCCTTCCCCTCCTCTCTGTCTCTCTCACCCACACTCTTTTTCACATGTTTTCTGTACCCTCTCCCTCCCTCTCTCTGTCTCTCTCCATTCTATATACTTTTTGAATATTTTTATTCTTCTTTCTCTTATCCCCCCCTCCCTGTCCTTCCCTCCTCCTCTTTCATTCATTCATCTCTCCCTCCTCCGTCTCTCTCCCTCTCCACCTTTTCTTTTACACACTTCACGGCCCTCTCTCTCTCTCTCTCCATCCCTTCTTTTTACCCCCACCTCTACTTTTTTCTTGATTTCCTCTTCCTTCCTTCCTCCCTCCCTCCCTCCCTCTCTCTCTCTTTCTTCCCCTTTCCTACCCTTTCTGTGGCCTTGTAACTCTGTCTCTCTTCCCCCTCTATCCTTCTTCTTCTTTTTCCCTTTAATTCTTCTTATTCTACCCCCCCTACCTCCACCTTTTCTTTTTCGTTTATTTATCCTCCTCTCTCTCCCCCTCCTAACGTTTTCCCACATCTTTATTTCTTTCTTCTTCTTCCCTTTCTGTCTCTCTGTCCTTCTTTCTCCATCTATCTTTTCATGGCCATATCCCCCTTTTCTTCTTCCTCTCTTTTCCTTCTCCTCCTCCTCCTCCTCTCTTTCTCTTTACCCCTTCTCTCTCTACATCTCATTTCATTCATAAAACTTGGGTCTGTGTTTTTGCAAAATACTCTTCTCTCCTCCTCCTCCTCCTCCTCCTCTCTCTCTCCCTCTCTCTCTCTTCCCCTCCTTTCTTCTCTACTATTTGTAGTAAAGAGTATAAAAGTTGTGTTGTGTTTTCCATTTGATCTTGGTGTATTTATATGTTTACGAGGGACGAAAGGGAGAGAGATTGGGAGGAGAAAGAAGTAGAGAGAGAATAGAGAATGACAGGAGGGTAGAAGGAAGAGAAAGAGTCAAGATAGGAAGTTAGAGAGAGATTGGAAAAGAAGAAGGAGATGAGGAATTAGGAGGAAAGAAGAAGGAAGAGCTCCTCCAGGAAAACTCTGCCATTTAAAGCGATGGAAATAAGAGAGGAGGGGGAGGAGGAGAAGAAGAAAGAACGAAAATTAAAGAGTGAGTAAAGGAAAGTTAGAGGGACTGAATGACAGGAAAAGGAAGAGAAGAAGAGTGGAAAAATCCTGTAGGATTGTAAAATGGCCAGCAGATCTTCGAACCTGCGTATATCTGGATTTGGCCAACGCCCAACAGTTTGCCAGAACGGTGATGATTCCCTAGAGAAGGCTTTATACCCAGATAGTTACGGAGTTCTGGAAGAACACCGTCTAACGCTCATGTGAGAAGCCTTGGACACGGATTGGTAAGTAAGTATATCCAGGTACTTTCGGCGTAGTGCTCTAAAGTCCCTTTATCGGAGGATTTTACGCCATCAATATGAGATTAGGGGCTCGAACCCACAGTCCGTCCATTACGAGGATCATACCAGAGTAGCATAAAACGACGAGGTAGCTCTTCCTTGACAACCCTAGGATAACCCTTCAGGTTCCTAGTGTCTTCAAGTTTCCTAATAGAAGAAGACTGAGGAGCTGAACGTCACCTCCAAACTTTTCAAAACTCCCAAAACTTTCGTCCATTTACCCGGGATCGGGGGGGGGGGGGAAAGCCTACATATTATAGCTCTTCCTTGACAACCCTAGGATAACCCTTCAGGTTCCTAGTGTCTTAAAGTTTCCTAATAGAAGAAGACTGAGGAGTTGAACGTCACCTCCAAACTTTTCAGAACTCCCAAAACTTTCGTCCATTTACCCGGGACCGGGGGGGAAAGAGCTTCCTACATATTTACTCAAATATACATAATACATCCCACAACACACAGCAACCTCTTATGTACACCGTATAGGTACATACTTCACCTCTATGTACGACCTATCCTATACACTCGTTGCTTTTTACACACAAAATACTATAAAAACATACGTACAGCACTCGAGTCTACGCTATGTATATAGGCAAAACGACACACTTTTCATTCATAATATAGATTTCATTCATCAAACGGAGAATGTCCAATTGAAGCGGTAATTGAGCATTGCTTACGCGCTATTCTAGGAGACCCAAGGCGCGACATGGGTCAGAAACTGCCATACACTCCCTCACTTGGCAAAGGAGCGTTTCACCGAATAACGCGATTCAGATGGAGATTGTGTGAAATTCTCACACGCAGTCACCCTGTACGAGACTATAAGGTTAGCATAGCTCGCTGCTATAGCGTTCAACTCGAGTTGAGAAGGAAGGAGGCCCCCCTTCTAAATATTGTATTTCGACGGGTTATAAAACCCGTAGAGAGAGAACACTGCTGGTCTCGCACTGTAGGTTGGAGAGAGACGAGAGTATACAGTGTGCGCAAGTTATTTCAAAAGGGAAACTATTTTATCGCAGAGAGAGAAGTCAGAAGAGAGAAACGTTCACATTGTGAGTCCCGGCTCAGGGTCTGTCTCCATCGAGTGTACGAAATGAGAGTGGGAAATGTACTAGAATTTTTTTTCAGGAAATCTTGACAAGAAAGGTTCAGTAATGCTCAAAAGCTCAACACCGATGTTGCTTATGAAATATGTATATGAAATTATGAATGCTTACTGCTTTATTGATACTACATAGGTATGCTATTCGTAGTTTTTGTCAGTATTACCACTATTACTAGCGCCTAACACAACAGTATCATTCCGATAAATCATGATTATGATAGTGATACTGCTTGGGATAATGCTTACTACTCACGATTGATATTATTAGCAGTAGGTCTGTATCTAATAGGTACCTATCTATCTATTGACAGTGATAATAATGATATCTATAGACGTATGTAAAACATGCTTCTAATTGAGTCTCGTGCCCCAAGGCCTTGAACTCTGCAAGGGTCAATACTCCGATGTCAATATTTATAACTGGAACGTCTTACTATGAACTAATGAAGTTAAAGGGTCAGAAGTCGAAGAGGACTAGTGATACAGCGAACTGCAGAACCTACCCAATCGAGAGATCGAGACCGAAATCTTCATTTTGACGTTAGAGGAGAGAGGTTTTTAGATTTTGCCAAAGTTTCCCATGTCTCTAATCTATCGTTATACGCTGAAAAACTTACCGTAGATCGGTAAAAACCCTGGAAAAGTCTGGTGTTTTGAACAACAGAAGTTGAATAAAGGCAAGGGAAAATTTACTTTGAAAAAGTTACTTTACCTAGGAATTTATCGAAGAGAAAAAAAGGAGGTACCTACTTATGACTTCAAATTAGTGGATGTACCAAGATTACAAAATCTCTTACTGCTTTATTAGAGGGCAGATTAGTGGAGATATCTGTAGCACAAATGCCATAGGTATCTATGCTATGGGATATGATATGAGTAAAGACGTATCCAGGATTTGTTAGTGGAGATGTCAAGAGAACAAGGACAATACTCGTGATATAGCACCTAGGTACTCTTACACAAGAGAAATTAGTGGATGTACCATGATTACAAAATCTCTTACTGCTTTATTAGAGGGCAGATTAGTGGAGATGACAAAGTACAAAGGGTAATACTCATTGGATAAAATCCCGGGGCGGATTTTGTCCTGATGGGATAATGTTCGTTCTCGGAACGGCTGGCTTTCTCCTATCCTGTCTTCCTTGTCTCTTCGATTTCGGGACGATAAGACCATGGCAGTTGCAGTTCCCTCTGTCAAACCTCTTAAAGGAAAAAAAAAAAAAATAAAAAAATAGTGGATGTGCCTCTACCCCCAGAGCCAAACTAAGAAGAGCTTTCATAGAAATTAAGAAGAGCTTTCATTGGTTCTCTCAATGAACGAAGGGAGTTCCAAAAGTTTCAAACTTGACAATTTTCGATGTTTGTTCCACCTAACTCACGAACAGTTGGTTCGATTTTCACGACATTTGCCAACAATGTTAAACACGTAAAGGGAATTCACTCGTAGTTTTGGGGCCTTTAGTACCCTTTCCTCAAATTCTTTACAATCCACTGACAATCGGACATATGTACTACGGAAACGGACATACTATGACACAGACAACAAGTATAATGCTACATCTGTTTAGTACATACAATACATACAGAGAGAGAGAGAGAGAGGAGATAATTAAATTGTGAGAATAGGTACATTATTTTATCACTTAGGTCAATAAATTAGCTGAGAGCGAGAGAGATGGAGCAAGACATAAATACAAAAAGGGAGAGAGAGAGAGAGAAAAGCCCGAGAGAGAGAAGAGAGTACTTTAAATGTTAATGGAAAAAAAAACTTTGAAAGAGCTTCCAAGTTCCAAGGCAAGGAAAGTACAAGGCCGGGATGATAAAAAAAAAGGAATTTTAATTGTGTCAAGCATAAATTCTCGTCACAAATGCCCTACGCTAAATTTTATGACTTCACTTGGACTCGAACCACCAACCTCCAGATCCGAAGTCCACGGCGCTAACCACTACAGTCACTACACCACTACAGTCACTACACCACTGAGGAAGACCGGGATAATAAGGAAAACAGTGAAAACACCACGAAAAACAACCCACGAAAACATTCATCTTGATTCCACCAAAAGACCCTCCGGCGGGAATCGAACCCGGGTCTCCTGAGTGCAAGTCAAGTACGCAAAGCAGGACCAAAGTAAGGGCATACCTCGGCTGGGATTGAACCCACGCCCTCCTGTTTACCAGGCGAGCGCCTTGAGCTCCTCCAGGAGAACTCTGCCATTTAAAGCGATAGAAAAAAGAGAGGAGGGGGAGGAGGAGAAGAAGAAGGAGAAGAAGAAAGAACGAAAATTAAAGAGTGAGTAAAGGAAAGTTAGAGGGACTGAATGACAGGAAAAGGAAGAGAAGAAGAGTGGAAAAATCCTGTAGGATTGTAAAATGGCCAGCAGTTCTTCGAACCTGCGTATATCTGGATTTGGCCAACGCCCAACAGTTTGTTAAGACGGTGATAATTCCCTAAAGAAGGTTTTATACCCAGATAGTTACGGAGTTCTGGAAGAACACCGTCTAACGTTCATGTGAGAAGCCTTGGACACACGGATTGGTAAGTAAGTATATCCAGGTACTTTCGGCGGAGGGCTCTAAAGTCCCTTTATTGGAGGGTTTTACGCCATCAATATGAGATTAGGGGCTCGAACTCACAGTCCGTCCATTACGAGGATCATACCAGAGTAGCATAAAACGACGAGGTAGCTCTTCCTTGACAACCCTAGGGTAACCCTTCAGGTTCCTAGTGTCTTAAAGTTTCCTAATAGAAGAAGACTGAGGAGTTGAACGTCACCTCCAAACTTTCCAGAACTCCCAAAACTTTCGTCCATTTACCCGGGATCGGGGGGGAAAAGAGCTTCCTACATATTTACACAAATATACATAATACATCCCACGACACACAGCAACCTCTTATGTACACCGTATAGGTACATACTTCACGTCTATGTACGACCTATATACATATACACTCGTTGCTTTTTACACACAAAATACTATAAAAACATACGTACAGCACTCGAGTCTACGCTATGTATATATAGGCAAAACGACACACTTTTCATTCATAATATAGATTTCATTCATCAAACGGAGAATGTCCAATTGAAGCGGTAATTGAGCATCTATTTCTATGAAATAAAACTTCTCTTTTTTTTCCTCTGCTTTTCCCGTGTTAAAGACGGGGTCAGCGTTTTTCGTCAGCCTCTCAATCAGCCCTAACTTGGGTGATTGCTTTGAGCTGACATTTGGTTTTGGCTACAAAATCAGCCAGAATTCCATTTCTATTAAATTAATTAAAAATAAAATAATAAATTGAATTACCTACCAAAAAAAAAAACGTACCGACCCATTCTAGCTAACAGAACAAAACGTACTTGGGTTCGTACGAGGTTCATACGTTTCGTACTAGGCGTGGACGGGTGACATGTGATAGCACGAGGCTTGTGTGTACGTTTGCATGACCTCGTCGAGTTCCCTCTCTCCATTTCTCATGCCACCAGCTTGTTTTTTTATTCTCCACTGTACTGAACATTGTGCTTAGCTTGCTTCTCTCGATATTCTTCTGCCTTCACGAAGCACAGGCAGCGGTTCGCAAACAGGAGCCCGTCCGGCGCCCGCTGTGACCCATTGGTTGAGATGGAAAAGAATAGAATGGAATGTTTGGTGTTCATACTGCCGATATAGGGCTGAAAACCTGAAAAGATTTTAGCTTTCTTATTTAGACTTTCTTACTTTCTTCGGCCTTCACGAATACTGTAAAAACCGAGGTCTTGGGGTCCCGAAATCTAAGAAGGAAGACAGAAAATCAGCCTTTCGGAGAGCGAACCGTGTGTACTAGGATAAAGTCCGCTCCGGACGGGAATCGAATCCGAAATCTAGCGCTTCCAAGGCAGACGGGATAACCAAGCTAACTAGGCTGACAAGCAGCGCTTAGCCTCGAATCTAAGTATGAAATAAAAGTTATCTTTTAGGCCAGTCTAGTTAGCTTGGTTGGTTGCGCGTCTGCCCTAGGCCGCGGGTTCGATTCCCGCCCGGGGCGGCTTTTATCCTGATAGGATAATGTTCGTTCTCGGAACGGCTGGCTATTTTATATTCCATTTTCTCCTGTTTTCTTGTTTATCATCAGTGGGGGCGAGGGGGAACAAACAAGGGGCATACGCCCGGGGCGGATTTTATCCTGAACAAATAAAATTCGTTCTCAGAACGGCTGGCTTTCTGTCCTGTCTTCCTTTTCTCTTCAATTTTGAGACGATAAGACCTTAGCAGTTACAGTTTCCTCTATTAAACCTCTTGGAAAAAAATAAAAAAATAGGCTAAACAAAGTCTATTTTATTTTAAACCATAGGAGCTGGTTCACACAACATCAAACAAATACAATACGCCACAACATGAACATTAATACTATTGCCCAACAATTTATATCTAGATTTATCAGAACAGTCCGGCGGAAATCGACACTCATCGGGAAAACACATCAACTTCCGAATTTCGTCCGGACTAAAATACCTCAGATTCAAACGTTTCAACTCTTGCAGAAGCGTGGCTTCGTTTTGATTGGTCTCGAGAGTGTTTACACTACTTTCTTCGTTTTGATTGGTCCTGGTAGTGGTTACACTATTTCCTGCGTTTTCATTGGTTCCTAAAGCGTTTACACTCCCATCTCTTTGATTGGCTCCCGTAACATTTGGGGAAATATCTTCTCTTTTTGCTTCCCTTTCATTGGTCCTTGCAATTTCTGTAACATGTTTACTTTTTGCTTCGTTCTGATTGGTTCCCGTAACATTTGTGGTAATATCTTTACTGTTTGCTTTGTTTAAGGTATCATTTACCTTTTCATTAAGGAGTTCCTTTTCCACCAAGTCATCTTGGTTTAGGGTATCATTTACCTTTTCATCAAGGGTTTTCTTTTCCAAGTTAACTCTATTTTGGGCATCTTTTACCATTTCATCAAGAATTTCCCTTTCACCTTCATCGCCGAATTGGGTCTCTGTGTCCTCTACATCCAGTTTTATTTTCTTTGCTTTAGTTTCGTCTGTACTGGAGTTGTCTATCTGTTGTTTGAGGTGTTTGCATTTCTCAATGATCTCTTCAATTTGTGTCATGTCTCCAAGGTTAGATAATACGGATCCAGTACCTGTAGATGTAATAATGATGAAAATAAAAATGACATCTTTAAAGTAATAAAGTTGAGTGAAAATAAATAAATGCCGTTTCATTGTTATTATATCACAACTTTGTTGCTCACTGCAGCATTGTAGGATTTTTCAAATATCCCAATAATCCACTTACTATGTTGCATACTATGCTTAGTATGCTGGCACCGGTCGCTATGCGCATTTATATTATACATAGCTACTCATTTTCCCCACGAGGCTGAGTGGGCCCCACAACAGCCAGTCACAGAATCAAGCATTTTTTTTTAACTCGCGGGGAATTGAACCCGAGTCTCCCGCAAGCAATACGAGCGCAGTGACCACTACGCCATGCGAGCTGACGCCAATAAAGAGGAGTATGTAAATGAAATCACTCTTTTGTTGCAAGTAATATTGCCATCGCGCTAGCAATATTACTTACAATCAATTTTTTTGTACATCGTGGGAATCGAACCAGGGACCTTATACGTTATGTTTAACAATGGATGCTTGCAAACAAAGGATGTCTAAAATAAATAAATTCATTAATAGTCTATCTTACCTTCAGCATAGTGGGTGTACGCCTTGGTAAAACAATTCGTACTGCTCGCCTTTCTATTCACAATATCAAATACATGGAATCTCCTCAGTAGATCCTTATCAGATACAAGATATCTACGATACAGATCACCACTAGGATGAGTAGAATCTAGAATACCGTGTAGTGTCATGCGAGAGAGCAGCGGATTACAAGTGTTGGCTTTGAGCTTGGGAAGTTCTGTCATCTGTAATATAGAAGATATTTATTACAAGTCTTGGATTTCAGCTTGGGAAGTTCTGTCATCTGTAATAAAAGAAGAGATTTCCATTTTTTAGAGGTTTGATAGAGGGAACCGTAACTGCTAAGGTCTTATCCTTCCGAAATCGAAGAAAGAAGGAAGACAGGATAGGAGAAAGCCAGCCGTTTCGAGAAAGAACATTATCCGTTCAGGATAAAATCCGCCCCGGGCGGAAATCGAACCCGCGGACTAGCGCTCACAAGGCAAACGCGCTACGAACCAAGCTAACTAGGCTGGCAGAAGAAATTTCTAAAGTAGACAATAATTGACAGTCTCCTTAGGTTGGAAGGTGCCTACTTTGTCGTAGTGGGTTCGATTCCCACCCGGGACAAGCTTTACCCTAAACATATTTATAAGGTTCTTTCTCGGCTGGCTTTCTCCTATAATGTCCGACTGGAGGGCGCGGGTTCGAATCCCAACCGAGGCATGGAATTTCGAATTTCAACCAACAATTTGGCCTGGCCAAAGTGGATGTTTGAATAATAAGAGGGGGTAATACTCGTATACCTACTGGTAAAGTAAGGTATTGTACATAAGATAGGTGGTAAAGTAGCTACTACATGGGGTGTTAGTGGAGATGGGCATATGATATGAGTAAAGACGTATAGGATTTGTTAGTGGAGATGTCCAGAGAACAAGGACAATACTCGTGATACAGCACCTAGGTACTCTTACACAAGAGAAATTAGTGGATGTTAGAGGGCAGATTAGTGGAGATGACGAAGTAGAAAGGGTAATACTCATTGAATAAAATAAAAGAAAAATTGGTGGATGTGCCTCTACCCCCAGAGCCAAACTAAGAAAAGCTTTCATAGAAATTAAGGGCCGAATTTTAAACTCGGATTATCATTTAATCCTGGTCAGGGTTAGCTTCTAGGAGAGCTATTCTATGTGGGAAAGTAATGTTGGACAATTACCTACATAGTTTGACTAACTAAGACAGGAACTGAAAGTAGTTTTAAAAAAATTTATTAAAACCTCTCCGAACACTCTAAGCCTAACCGCCCCTAAAAGGTAATCCGGTTTTAAAATTCGACCCTAAGAAGAGCTTTCATTGAGAGCTTTCTAAAAGCTCTCAATAGTTCTCTCAATGAACGAAGGGAGTTCCAAAAGTTTCAAACTTGACAATTTTCGATGTTTGTTCCACCTAACTCACGAACAGTTGGTTCGATTTTCACGACATTTGCCAACAATGTTCAACACGTAAAAGGAATTCACTCGTAGTTTTGGGGCCTTTAGTACCCTTTGCTTAAATTCTTTACAATCCACTGACAATCGGACATATGTACTACGGAAACGGACATACCTACTATGACACAGACAACAAGTATAATGCTACATCTGTTTAGTACATACCAATACATACAGAGAGAGAGAGAGAGAGAGAGAGAGAGGAGATAATTAAATTGTGAGAATAGGTACATTATTTTATCACTTAGGTCAATAAATTAGCTGAGAGCGAGACCAAAACTTCAAACTTGCTTCTTTCGTTTCGAAATTTCGAATATGAGCCCAAAGTTGCGCTGAACTCCGAAAAGTTTCCAAAGTTATAACGGATATAACGATCAATGAGCGCTTATTTGGCAAGGAAGGAATCAAATTTCTATGACTCATCCAAGTACGCCTTACACCTATTTACCCATGTAAATGTACCTAATCCATATACATTATACATAGATATGTATGCCCTGTTATTTATTATAGAGGTACATATTAACTGCATATGTAGGTAATATAAACAAAATAGATAGGTATGTAGTTATAGGTGTCTGGCCTAGTATCTAGCTATACATAATTATATTTATGTTGATTCTATTATAGGCAATCAGTGTATTCTCAAAGAGGTGAGTGCAGGATTTAATGGATTATTGACTTAATCAATGAACTTATCAGTATTGAATAGATCGGAAATCAATATTGGTGTTTTATTTCTACTGCTCGAATTAGACTAAAATTTTTACTAGAAGATGCCCTTCGCCATCGTCATTTTTCAGGCTGGTATCCTCCCTGTTTAACGTCCCCAGCGACACTGAGCTGGTCTACTGCTACTCCCTGTTTAAAGTTACCCAGCCAGACTAAAATAAACTAAAAATGATGGAAAATACTAAAATAACTAACTAAAAATAAATAACTAAAAAGAAATTAGGTAGGTACCTACCTACTAAAAATAAATAACTAAAAAGAAATTAGGTAGGTATACCTACTTACTAAAATAACTTAATAAAATAGAAAGTAGGTACGGTACCTATGAATAGAAGTAGGTCCCTGTGATATGAAAAAAAAAAACGTCATTGATAAACCGCCTTGAAAACTCGAAATGTGAAATTGTCGATTTAGGTAAAACGTAGAGCTCTGCAAAATCTAGGGCCCAAAACTTCGAACTTGCTTCTTTCGTTTCGAAATTTCGAATATGAGCCCAAAGTTGCGCTGAACTTCGAAACTTCTCAGAAAAGTTTCCAAAGGTTGTAACGGATATAACGATCAATGAGCGCTTATTTGGCAAGGAAGGAATCAAATTTCTATGACTCATCCAAGTACGCCATATACCTATTTACCCATGTAAATGTACCTAATCCATATACATTATACATAGATATGTGTGCCCTGTTATTTTATTTATTATAGATAGGTACATATTAACTGCACATGTAGGTAATATAAACAAAATAGATATGTATGTAGTTATAGGTGTCTGACCTAAGTACCTAGCTATACATAATTATATTTATGTTGATTCTATTATAGGTAATCAGTGTATTCTCAAAGAGGTGGGTACAGAATTTAATGGATTATTGACTTAATCAATGAACTTATCAGTCTTGAATAGATCGGAAATCAATATTGGTGTTTATTTCTACTGCTCGAATTAGACTAAAATTTGTACTAGAAGATGCCCTTCGCCAGTGTCATTTTTCAGGCTGGTATACTCCCTGTTTAACGTCCCCAGCGAAACTGAGCTGGTCTACTCCCTGTTTAAAGTTACCCAGCCAGACTAAAATAAACTAAATGATAGAAAATACTAAAATAACTACCTAACTAAAAAGAAATTAGGTAGGTAGGTACCTACTAAAAATAAACAACTAAAAAGAAATTAGGTAGGTAGGTATACCTACTTACTAAAATAACTTAATAAAATAGAAAGTAGGTACGGTACCTATGAATAGAAGTAGGTCCCTGTGATATGAACCTAGCCATGTGTTGGGTTTGGTGTGGGGAAGTTTTGTTACGTGCATATTACCTGAAGTGAATAAACAACTTGGAAAACCCCTGTAATAATGATGAATAATGTATACTGGAGTGCAAAAAATTCCGGACAGTTTGCGTTTCCATCCCTTTACTGCCTCGGTGGTGTAGTGGTCAAGACGCTCGCCTGGGAAACAGGAGGGCGTGGGTTCAATCCCAGCCGAGGTATGGAATTTTATCCTCAAAATGATTTGAGACTTTGACCACTGTAATAGTAGTAGCCTAGCGTGGGTTCAATCCCAGCCGAGGTATGGAATTTTATCCTCAAAATATTTTGAGACTTTGACCACTGTAATAGTAGTAGCCTACTGCTGGAGCAAAGGGACTTTTCAGTCTTATGCGAGTAGTATAAATAGGCACTATTATTGTTTTTCTGACAGAAGCCTAGTTAGCTTGGAGGGTAGCGCGTTTGCATTGTAAGCGCTAGGCCGCGGGTTCGATTCCCGCCCGGGGCGGATTTTATCCTAAACAGATAGGGTTCGTTTTCGGAACGGTTGGGTTTCTCCTATCCTGTTTTCCTTTTCTCTTCCATTTCAGGACGATAAGACCTTAGCAATTACAGTTCCCTCTGACAGCCTTTTTTTTAAGAGGTTTGACAGGGGGAACTGTAACTGCTATGGTCTTATCGTCCCGAAATCAAAGAGAGAAGGAAGACAGGATAGGAGAAAGCCAGCCGTTCCGAGAAGTAGTAGCCTACTGCGGGAGTAAAGGGACTTTTCAGTCCAATGCGAGCAGTATAAATAAGCACTATTATTGATTTTCTGAAAGAAGCCTAGTTAGCTTGGAGGGTAGCGCGTCTGCCTTGTAAGCGCTAGGCCGCGGGTTCGATTCCCGCCCAAGGCGGATTTTATCCTAAACAGATAGGGTTCGTTTTCGGAACGGTTGGCTTTCTCCTATCCTGTTTTCCTTCTCTCTTCCATTTCAGGACGATAAGACCTTAGCAATTACAGTTCCCTCTGACAGCCTTTTTTTTTTTTTTTTTTTTGGGGTTTTAAAG
>NW_007377663.1:258349-269679 GCF_000475195.1 Diaphorina citri
GTAAACCTTTTGGGGTTTTTTCCCCCAAAACAAAATTAATTTTATTAAAAAAAAATTATAGGTTTTTTTTTTTTTTTTTTTTTTTTGAGGTTTGATAGAAGGAACTGTAACTGCCAAGGTCTTATCGTCCTGAAATCCAAGAGAGAAGGAAGACAGGATAGGAGAAAGCCAGCCGTTCCGAGAAAGAACATTATCCCATCAGGATAAAATCCGCCCCGGGCGGGCATCGAACACCCGGCCTAGCGCTTACGAGGCAGACGCACTACCAACTAAGCTGGCTAGGCTGGCTTCTGACAGCCTTTTCAAATGTCTTGGAAATACAAATTTTCAAACCTTTTTTGTACAAAATATAAGCTCATATTTCTTCAGTTCAATATCTTTGGTGGTTAGCTTTTTTGTGTCATTTTTTTTTTTTTTTTTGGTTTTGAAAAAGTTCTAAATCTTGAAATTTTTGCACATGGGTGTATGTTTTAACCCACGCTATGCCAGTCTTGGTATCAACAAGTGAATTTCTTATGAAACTCATCATCATAAGAATGTTTTTTAGAAGTTACATTATTTTTGTTCTGACTAGGACCGCATGTGTCAGCCTGAGAATGAGAGCAGACTATGCAATATGCACGGTTATGACTTCAATATAAGCACTGTACATATCTCCAAGAAACAAACATCCTAAATTAAAAATATACATAGTATAGAACTAGTAACTTAACTACAGTTATAGTCCCTAGAGCCTTAGACCCAACAGTAAATAGTCAGAGGAGACAAAGGCTGACCATTCTTCCAGAATGAAGATCTATTGGCTGAAGAGAAAACATGAAAAGTAAGAATTACGTGGTCCTCTGTAGGTAAAAATAAAAAATGTATAGAAAAATGGCTAATCATAATAAATATGGAGTAAAAAAAGAGAAAAAATTGAATTTAAAAGAAGAGAAAGAAAATGGATAGGTACCTATAACATTTCAAGTGATTAATTTTCATCATATTTCGCAAAAGAGAAAAAAAAAGTTGCATAATCATTTTTCAATAAAATAATTAAATAACAAGACGGAAAAATTGAATATTGAATTACCTTCATCATGTAATAATACATTTTATATTCCATTTTCTCCTGTTTTCTTGTTTATTATCAGTGGGGGCGAGGGGGAACAAACAAGGGGCATCCGCCCGGGGCGGATTTTATCCTGAACAGATAAAATTCGTTCTCGGAACGGCTGGCTTTCTGTCCTGTCTTCCTTTTCTCTTCAATTTTGAGACGATAAGACCTTAGCAGTTACAGTTTCCTCTATTAAACCTCTTGGAAAAAAATAAAAAAATAGGCTAAACAAAGTCTATTTTATTTTAAACCATAGGAGCTGGTTCACACAACATCAAACAAATACAATACGCCACAACATGAACATTAATACTATTGCCCAACAATTTATATCTAGATTTATCAGAACAGTCCGGCGGAAACCGGCAATCATCGGGAAAACACATCAACTTCCGAATTTCGTCCGGACTAAAATACCTCAGATTCAAACGTTTCAACTCTTGCAGAAGCGTTGCTTCGTTTTGATTAGCCAAGAGAGTGTTTACACCATTTTCTTCGTTTTGATTGGTCCTGGTAGTGGTTACACTATTTCCTGCGTTTTCATTGGTTCCTAGAGCGGTTACACTTCCATCTTTTTGATAGGCTCCCATAACATTTGGGGAAATATCTTCTCTTTTTGCTTCGCTTTCATTGGTTCTTGCAATGTCTGTAACCTGTTTACTTTTTGCTTCGTTCTGATTGGTTCCCGTAACATCTGTGGTAATATCTTTACTGTTTGCTTTGTTTAAGGTATCATTTACCTTTCCATTAAGGAGTTCCTTTTCCACCAAGTCATCTTGGTTTAGGGTATCATTTACCTTTTCATCAAGGGTTTTCTTTTCCAAGTCAACTCTATTTTGGGCATCCTTTACCATTTCATCAAGAATTTCCCTTTCACCTTCATCGCCGAATTGAGTCTCTGTGTCCTCTACATCCAGTTTTATTTTCTTTGCTTTAGTTTCGTCTGTACTGGAGTTGTCTATCTGTTGTTTGAGGTGTTTGCATTACCTCGTTAGCATATAATGGTTATGCGTTCGCCTGGTAGACTGGAGGGCGCGGGTTCGAATCCCAATCGAGGCATGGAATTTCGCATTTCAACCTACAATTTGGCCTGGGCCAAAGTGGATATTTGAATAATAAGAGGGGGTTTTCCAGAAAACAGGACAGTAAATTACATATTTTATGTAGCTCTTTTACGGCTTAAGAAAAGGCCATATATACCATCTTAGTGGATGTGCCATTTCTACAAAATAACTACTGTAATACTCGTATACCTACTGGTAAAGTAAGGTATTGTACATAAGATAGGGAAGTAGCTACTACATGGGGTGTTAGTGGAGATGCCTCTATTACAATTTTACAGGATGCAGGCACAGAGGCATTTTTCGATCGAACTAAATTTTATGTATGTATAGTTGGAATTTTTGTACCTGACGTGTTTTCCATTGAACCTTAAATTAAATTAATCAATTAAATATTAATAATAAAACTGGCTCAAGAGAATTGACTATCAATCCGAAGGTACTGGGTTCGTATCCTAATCGGGGCGAAGAAATGCCAATGTTCTTCTTTATTTCTTCGTAGTTCATTTATGATTTTACGAGTACGAGATCTATCTCTTCGCTTATCATTGTTTTTGCTCGTAATTCAAGTTCATATTACTCATTCATTCGGTCGTGATCTGTTTGAACTACATAATGGCCTTTCTCTACCTCAATTACTCTGTGACACTAGGATACAAACCGCGGTCTCTCGCTTATAAATCCAATGCATCGAACACCCGGCCTAGCGCTTACGAGGCAGACGCACTACCAACTAAGCTGGCTAGGCTGGCTTCTGACAGCCTTTTCAAATGTCTTGAAAATACAAATTTTCAAACCTTTTTTGTACAAAATATAAGCTCATATTTCTTCAGTTCAATATCTTTGGTGGTTAGCTTTTTTGTGTCATTTTTTTTTTTTTTTTTGGTATTGAAAAAGTTCTAAATCTTGAAATTTTTGCACATGGGTGTATGTTTTAACCCACGCTATGCCAGTCTTGGTATCAACAAGTGAATTTCTTATGAAACTCATCATCATAAGAATGTTATTTAGAAGTTACTCTATTTTGTTCTGATGACTAGGACCGCATGTGTCAGCCTGAGAATGAGAGCAGACTATGCAATATGCACGGTTATGACTTTAATACAAGCACTGTACATATATCTCCAAGAAACAAACATCATATATCAGAAATATACATAGTATAGAACTAGTAACTTAACTACAGTTATAGTCCCTAGAGCCTTAGACCCAACAGTAAATAGTCAGAGGAGACAAACTTTGTACAAAATAAAAGCTCATATTTCTTCAGTTCAATATCTTTATTATTATTATTATTATTTGGTGGTTAGCTTTTTTATGGCAATTTTTTTGGTATTGAAAAAGTTCTAAATCTTGAAATTTTTGCACATGGGTGTATGTTTTAACCCACGGTATGCCAGTCTTGGTATCAACAAGTGAATTTCTTATGAAACTCATCATCATAAGAATGTTATTTAGAAGTTACATTATTTTGTTCTGACTAGGACCGCATGTGTCAGCCTGAGAATGAGAGCAGACTATGCAATATGCTTGGTTATGACTTCAATATAAGCACTGTACATATCTCCAAGAAACAAACATCATATATTAGAAATAGGTATACATAGTATAGAACTAGTAACTTAACTACAGTTATAGTCCCTAGAGCCTTAGACCCAACAGTAAATAGTCAGAGGAGACAAAGGCTGACCATTCTTCCAGAATGAAGATCTATTGGCTGAAGAGAAAACATGAAAAGTAAGAATTACGTGGTCCTCTGTAGGTAAAAATAAAAAATGTATAGAAAAATGGCTAATCATAATAAATATGGAGTAAAAAAAGAGAAAAAATTGAATTTAAAAGAAGAGAAAGAAAATGGATAGGTACCTATAACATTTCAAGTGATTAATTTTCATCATATTTCGCAAAAGAGAAAAAAAAAGTTGCATAATCATTTTTCAATAAAATAATTAAATAACAAGACGGAAAAATTGAATATTGAATTACCTTCATCATGTAATAATACATTTTATATTCCATTTTCTCCTGTTTTCTTGTTTATTATCAGTGGGGGCGAGGGGGAACAAACAAGGGGCATCCGCCCGGGGCGGATTTTATCCTGAACAGATAAAATTCGTTCTCGGAACGGCTGGCTTTCTGTCCTGTCTTCCTTTTCTCTTCAATTTTGAGACGATAAGACCTTAGCAGTTACAGTTTCCTCTAACCTCTTGGAAAAAAAAATAGGCTAAACAAAGTCTATTTTATTTTAAACCATAGGAGCTGGTTCACACAACATCAAACAAATACAATACGCCACAACATGAACATTAATACTATTGCCCAACAATTTATACCTAGCTTTATCAGAACAGTCCGGCGGAAATTGGCACTCATCGGGAAAACACATCAACTTCCGAATTTCGTCCGGACTAAAATACCTCAGATTCAAACGTTTCAACTCTTGCAGAAGCGTTGCTTCGTTTTGATTAGCCAAGAGAGTGTTCACACTATTTTCTTGGTTTTGGTAGGCTCCCGTAGCATTTGGGGCAATCTCTTCCCTTTTTGCTTCGCTTTCATTGGTCCTTGCAATGTGTTTACTTTTTGTTTCGTTCTGATTGATTTCCGTAATATTTGTGGTAATAACATTACTGTTTGAGGCATCATTTACCGTTTCTTCAGGGTTCTTTTCCAAGTCAACTCTATTTTGGGCATCCTTCACCCTTTCATCAAGGATTTTCTTTTCCAAGTCAGCTCTATTTTGGGCATCCTTTACCATTTCATCATGGGTTTTCTTTTCACCTTCTCCGCTGAGTTGGGTTTGGGCCTCTTCATTCAGTCTCATTTTCTTTGCTTTAGTTTCATGGGTACTGGAAATGTCAGTTTGTTGTTTGAGGTGTTTGCATTTCTCAATGATGTCTTCAATGTGTGTCATGTCTCCAAGGTTAGATAATACGGATCCAGTACCTGTGAATGCAATAATGATGAAAATAAAAATGCCATCCTCAAAGTAAAAAATCTAAATCTATCTAAATTATGATTTATTTGTGGTAAAGCTGAGAGCTTCTTCACAATTTTGTGGATATCACAGCATTACTAAGAGCCTCCGTTACTATTTCCGACAAGTCTATAATTTTTCTTTTTACTCTGGTAATGCGGTACTCGATTAAAGTAGCTACTCGATTGTCCTCACGAGGCTGAGTGCACCCCAAACTCCAAGCACACAGCCGAAAAAACTCCGACCCCTCCGGGAATCGAACCCGGAACCTCCGGAGTGCAAGCCTAGTGTTATATCCACTTGGCCACGGAGTTTTCTTACCGAAAAATAAAGTCTATCTTACCTTCAGCATAGTGGGTGTACGCCTTGGTAAAACAATTCGTACTGCTCGCCTTTCCATTCACAATATCAAATACATGGAATCTCCTCAGTAGATCCTTATCAGATACAAGATATCTACGATACAGATCATCACTAGGGTCAGTAGAATCTAGAATACTGTGTAGTGTCATGCGAGAGAGCAGAGGGTTACAAGTCTTGGATTTGAGCTTGGGAAGTTCTGTCATCTGTAATATAGAAGATATTTCCATTTCTTTAGAGGTTTGATAGAGGGAACCGTAACTGCTAAGGTCTTATCGTCACGAAATCGAAGAGAGAAGGAAGACAGGATAGGAGAAAGCCAGCCGTTCCGAGAAAGAACATTATCCGTTCAGGATAAAATCCGCCCCGGGCGGGAATTGAACCCGCGGACTAGCGCTCACAAGGCAAACGCGCTACCAACCAAGCTAACTAGGCTGGCAGAAGAAATTTTTAAAGTAGACAATAATTGACAGTCTCCTTAGGTTGGAAGGTGCCTACTTTGTAAACGCTAGGTAGTGGGTTCGATTCCCACCCGGGACAAGCTTTACCCTAAACATATTTATAAGGTTCTTTCTCGGCTGGCTTTCTCCTATAATGTCCTTTCTTCAATTTCGGGACAATTAGACCTCCGTTGGTACAGTTACCAGAAAGGGCCATTTTCGGCCCTTTCTAGATTCCATAAAATATATTTTTTTTTCCTAATTAGGCGCTTTTAACCTTCTAGTAGGTCGTTCGCGCCGCAATCTCCAAAGCAGATAAGACCTTCGCGGTTACAGTTCCCTCTATGAAACCTTTTTTTTTAAGTTTGAATACTGATTTTACTAGTATTTCCTAGAAAACTAAACCAATTAACAAACGATTGAATACGTACCAGCTCACTCGAAGTCTCAAAACAAAAACTCGCCTCCGACGAATGCGCCGCAGGCGATCTCTTGGCAATCAAATAATACCGCGTCCGGGAATTGGGCACCCCAAACTGGGTGGGGCTCAGCAGGAATTCTTGGAATCGGAATCCGGCCCTGGTTAACATAGAGGTGGTACATACATACGGTAGCTGATTCTATTTCTTAATGACTATTTTAAAATTTTAATTACCTGTTGGTCTGAAGTTTGAATATAAACAATAATGAGCAAAGTCACTTCTTAATGACCTTCATTAGCTCCTAGGTGTAGTTCATAGCACATTACCTTTGAAAAGTTTCCTCTACAGACCGTTTATGATGAGCACAATAGAAATTCAAACGGATTAATTGTAGCAATAGCAAAGGAAACTTGGGAATGTGGAAAATCAAAAGGACACTCAGTCTAAAGGCCTATCGAATCACTGATCACAAAAAACAGCAAAAAAATAAGAAACTGTAGAAAAAACTGGCAAAAATTTCAGTCCATGGATGGAACTTTTTAAAATTTTGAAATTTCGCGGTTTCAAGTTCAACGCTGAAAGCCAAAGATCTTTTCATACGATGCACTCCTTAGTACTAAGAAACTAATAGAAAAAACTGGCAAAAATTTCAGTCCATGGAACTTTTTAAAATTTTGAAATTTCGCGGTTTCAAGTTCAACGCTGAAAGCCAAAGATCTTTTCATACGATGCACTCCTTAGTACAAAATCTTTTCGTCAGGTAGCGCTAGTAATCAATAGACGCCATCTTGTAATTTGCTCGTTTACATTTTTTTGGCTCGAAAATTTAAATTTTCTTCTAAAACACCTGTGTTCAGTCAATTTTTTGCACTTTTTTTTCCAAAAATTCCAGGCTAGAAAAGCAGCTTTTGCCTGAAATGTGGTAAATAATTTGAATTATTAGTTACATGAAGTTACAGGGCCAGTTAAAATTACCAAAACAAAACTGTGTTGATGGTCTTTTCTTTTGAGGCTGAGAGGACTTCACAGGGCTCAGTGCACCCCAAAGTTCTCTCAAATCCATCCTATCAGAAGAAGAAAGAGAGAAACTCTTTCTCTAAATCCTTATGTTAGGTATGTATTTCTCACTACCCCAATTATCTTCCTTCCCTCTCCCTCCCTATCTCTTACCTTGAGTACATTGATAAAGCAGATCATGGTCTGATGCAAACAGTTCACGTAGGGTTCCACAGTGCAAGGAGCGTGGGTTCGAGACTCTACTAGCTGTATCAGGACTCTGACTGCATTGACTACCACAAGACACTCACTGGTTGATAATCTCTCACATAGGAGATTCCATTCTGATTGCGAGGCACGGGATAGGAACTGAAAAAACAAGAGTAGGTAGTTTTTTTTTTTTAGATTTTTAGTCCGTCCTTCCTTTATTATTACGATAGTAATAAAAAAAGGTATAAGGGACGGGCTATTGTAATCGCTTCGATGTCGTCTGTCGGTCGGTCTGTCTGTCTGTCCCCATAGAAGGACTTGTCCAAACCTGATCGACCCATAGAAGGACTTATCCAAACCTGGTATCAAATTAAAGGTCTTTTTACCAGGAACACGAAAATGGTGGTGCAAATTTTGTCCAGACTGTCCAGAGAACCATAAAACCAAAAAAACTGGTTTTTGGGGGATTTTTTTCACATTTTCTCACACAAATGAGCTCTGATCTTGAAATTTGTCGCGACAACCTATGAACTCAAAGAGAGAAAGTTTTAGATAACACTTCAGTCGTTAATTTAAGACCGGTTTTAGCGTCACCTATATTCAGCTACGCCGAGCAAGGCCAATAAATGGATGGGTGACTTAAACCTTATATTTGAAATAAAGGGAGAACGGCTCTAGTCTCGATTTTAAATCATTACATGAAAGTAAAATCGAAAAATCAAATCAAGGATAATAATAAACTGAATATCAAACAAATTAGGTAGGTACATAGGTACTGATTTTCTCTAATCACGATCGAATAAACTACGGGCTAAAAAATTCCCAGAGGGACGGGCCCAGCTTGTTTATTTAGGTTTGATGGGACATGTTGAAAGAAGATATGAGACCTACATAGGGAAAAGAGTTGAGCGAATGTAAGTGAGAGGAGAAAAGGGCGAAGGAGACCGAAGAAAAGGTGGAAGGATTGTGTAAAATCAAGACCTGAGTGAGAAAAAATTATTAGGGTATGAGGTACACAATAGGGCTGCCTGGAAGAGACTGACAAGAAACGCCGACTCTATTGAAATAGGAAAAGACTAGGAAGAAGAGAGAACTGTAACAACCAAGGTATTATCTTAGCTTGTATCTACCAGTATTCTACCTACACACGGTGTGTACCAGCCTTCATTTATTATACCTTCCAAACTAGCATCTCTAGTATAGTTCTTCTCTCGCTGAAATTGAAACCAAAATAGGAACCGGGAAATCATATAGAACGAGTTTTGATAGAGGGAACTGTAACAAAGGAGGTCTTATCGTCTCGAAAGCGGAGAGAGGACAGGATAGGAGGAAGCCAACCGTTCCAAGAACGAGTGAACGAATCTGTTTAGAATAAAACCCGTCCCGGACAGGAACCTAACCTGCGAAATATCGATTACAAGGCAAGGGCGCTACCTCCAAGCGAACTAAGCTGAGTAATACCTACCTGACATAGGAATGGTAACAGACTATCACCATTGAGTTTATACATCTCCTGTAGTGATTGGTCCTTATTGAGGAACAATTTCAACCAATCAGGATGAGGCATTTCCGGTGATTCTGTCAGGTCTAGCGAACTAAGCTGACTAATACCTACCTGACATAGGAATGGTAACAGACTATCATCATTGAGTTTATACATCTCCTGTAGTGATTGGTCCTTATTGAGGAACAATTTCAACCAATCAGGATGAGGCATTTCCGGTGATTCTGTCAGCCAAGTATAGGGTAGACCCGACAGGCGGAACTTTTCAGCCGTAGCTGTCAGGTCTAAATGATAGTGTGCGTACTCATGAGGTATCAGGTAGACCTGACAGGCGGACCTGATCAGTGCACCTGAGAGTGGATGGCTGGCCTAAGGCTAGCCATTCACATTCACAGGCTTGTCTTTTCTTCTCATGTCGAGGCCGAGGGAATGTCTGAGTTCTATGAATAGTACCGTCAACTTCGGGCAGGTCTAGTATTGTCAAGTTTGGGTAGGTTCTATACGAGCCTGCACACTCTGACTCTATAACTTACCTTGTCGACACGATTGATCAACACCATATAGGTACTGAAAGTTGTCCTGAGATCAGTATTCAACAGCAAAAGGGGTACCACCACCGCACCGTATCCACATGTCAAAAATTATGTACAGCTTGGCCTAAACTGGATAAAAAGAATAGAAAATTAATTTATTCGTCTTATTTACCCGCCATCTTGTCCATCTGTAATACTTATAGCTTCTTAAATCGGCAAAATAACCAATTTTTTCAAGTCAGCATACCTGAAAACAGTTATTCTACTCAAGGGCTTATTGGCACAGTTATTCTACTCAAGGGCTTATTGGCACAGTTATTCTACTCAAGGGCTTATTGGCACAGTTATTCTACTCAAGGGCTTATTGGCACAGTTATTCTACTCAAGGGCTTATTGGCACAGTTATTCTACTCAAGGGCTTATTGGCACAGTTATTCACTTGCAAAGTGTGGGTACATTGGTGGTGTAGTGGTCAAGGCGCTCGCCTGGTAAACAGGAGGGCGTGGGTTCAATCCCAGCCGAGGTATGGAATTTTATCCTCAATATAATTTGAGAATTTGACCACAATAATAGTAGTAGCCTACTGCTGGAGTAAAGAGACTTTTCAGTCCTATGCGAGCAGTATAAATAAGCACTATTATTATTATATTATATTATTAATCATGAATTGTGATGAAGCAAAGAGCCTCTTCACAACTTTTGTGGGTATCACAGCATTACTGATTACCTCATTTGTCTTTCTTTCTCGCAATCTTTTAACACTGGTAACGGGGTTCGAACCCCAGTCCCCTTGGTTCTGAATCCTGAGTAGTAACCACACTGTGTTCCTACCTTTATATTTCCCCAGTATTGACGTCATCAGAAGAATCAGCTGCTGTCTGGCAAAATATTTCTCCTTGATAAACTCACTCATAATGCACGTACATTGATTGATATAGGATTTCACCTTACAGAATAGGTGCGATAGAATCTCATTGGTAGGGGTCCAAGTGAGCTCGGAGTTGCTTTCAAAGTAAATCTGGAATTAACGTGATAATGGGCCAGCCTAGTTAGCTTAGTTGGTAGTGCGCCTGCCTTGTAAGCGCTGTACCTCACTTGCCTTTCTTTCTCGCAATCTTTTAACACTGGTAACGGGGTTCGAACCCCAGTCCCCTTGGTTCTGAATCCTCAGTAGTAACCACACAAAAACCCTTTTTACTTTCTATTACCCTTACGTATAGGGAACCTATACAAGGTAATGAGAAAGTATTGCAATCGGTCTATTTTTTTTTAATAACTAAGCAAGGTCTTATGCTACAAACATTTATTACTTATATTATGTACAGTCTTTTAAAGTTTAAACCCATAAAACACATAAGACCTTGTTTAGACTGCTGGGGTTAAAGGAACTTTTTAGTCTCATTCTGACAGGATAAACAAGGTATGTTCTATTCTACACTGTGTTCCTACCTTTGTATTTCCCCAGTATTGACGTCATCAGAAGAATCAGCTGCTGTCTGGCAAAATATTTCTCCTTGATAAACTCACTCATAATGCACGTACATTGATTGATATAGGATTTCACCTTACAGAATAGGTCCGATAGAACCTCATTGGTAGGGGTCCAAGTGACCTCAGAGTTGCTTTCAAAGTAAATCTGGAATTAACGTGATAATGGGCCAGCCTAGTTAGCTTAGTTGGTAGTGCGCCTGCCTTGTAAGCGCTAGGCCGCGGGTTCGATTCCCGCCCGGGGCG